>NW_007148926.1:0-704 GCF_000164805.1 Carlito syrichta | reverse complement strand
TTACTCCCTGCTCCTACCCATACAGAGGCATCTACTACTCTGATGTTTTTTTCATCACAGACAAGTTTAGCCTGCCTTAGAACTTGATATAGATACAGTCATACATCACATATTCTTTCTGTATAGGATGAGTTTCATCTAGGATTTTGTATTTGAGATTTACACACATTGCTTTGTTTTAAGAGACACAGGATCTCACTCTGTTGCCCAGACTGCAGTGCAGTAGCCTGATCATAGCTCAGTGCAGTCTCAAACTCCTGTACTCAAATGATCCTCCTGTCCCAGGTTCCTGAGTAACTAGTTCTGTGGTAGGAACGCACCACCACAACTGGCTCGTTTTCTATTTTGTTAATTTTGCTGGCCTCAAATGATCTTTCTGCCGTAGACTTCTAAAGCATTAGGGTTACAGGCGTGAATCACTTCACCTGGTCAGAATGTTCAATATCTTGATAGGGATTTGGGTTACACAGGTGTGTGCATGTGTCAACAACTCATCAAATGGTAAACTTAAGATCTATGCATTTTGCTGCATATAAATTTTACCTTGAAAAAAGCCATTAACATTGGTAAATATTGAACTCTAGTTAAGGATATGCATGTAGGGGTAAAATATGCTGCTATCTTCAACTGGTTCTGAAACACATCAAAAAACAGATGGACAGACGTGATGAGGCAAATACAGTATCTATCTATTGCAGAATGTA
>NW_007148925.1:0-4141 GCF_000164805.1 Carlito syrichta | reverse complement strand
TCACCAGCAGACATACAAGCAGCCACCAAAGACATTTCAAGAACCTCAGTAGTCATCCAAAAATGCAAATGAAAACTACATTGAGAGGTCACCTAATTTCAGGCAGGATTGCTATCATTAATATTTCCAAAGACAACAGATGCTGGCGAGCAAATGACAAAAAGGGAACACTCCTACACTGCTCGTGGGAGTGTAAACTAGTACAAGCTCTGTGGATACCATTTGGTGATTCTTAAATGATCTAAAACTTGACCCTCCCATCCTCCTACAGGGAATATATCAGGAAGAAAGAAATCCCTCTATAAAAGAGATATTTGCACATGTATGTTTATCGCCACATTGTTCACAGTAGCAAGAACATGGAACCATCCATACTGCCCATCTAAAGAGGTCTGGATTAAAAATATGTGGTACGTAGGTACAATGAAATATTATTCAGTCAAAATGAGAACAAAATCATGTAGATCATGAAAACCTGGATGGAGTTAGAGTCTATACTACTGGGTGACCTTTAGAAGAAGCAAAAACTGAGTATTACATGTGCTCACACATAAGTGGACCTTGAACAACCATCATAATAAAGAAAAAATATTTTCAGAGTTGGGAAATGCAGGGGAGGGGGAGGGGCAGGATTTGCTGTAGTAGGATTCTGCCAGGGTTGCGGGAATTTCCGGGATAGGCCTGAACAACAAGGGTTCCTGTAAAATGAATATTAATATATTTCACCCTGAATTGTACCGTACATCTTTCAAATTAAAAATTAAGAAGAAAAAATTTATACCAGAACCCTGAATCCATAGCCAGTCATTAAAAAGAAATTCTTGTTTCTGTAGCCTTAATCACTTTTTTCCACACCAAAATAAAACATACACCCTTATTTTATTGAAATGTGCTAATATAAAATGTCCTATTGCTGATTTTTAGTTAACTTATTTTTGACATATATCCCAGCTGACTAATTGGATATGTTTCATTGACTACAGCAACTGTATACTACTACTTAAAATGAATTCTCCAGATTTGTGTCTTTTTCCCTGCAGAGGTACGTTGAGATTTCTGGCATGTTTTTTTTATGACCATGTTTGCGTTTTCTCATGTGTTAACGTTACGTTGGAGTTGTTGAAATGTATCAGACACCTACTCTGAACAATGAATGGTACATGTTGTCATTCTCTATTATGGGGGAGGGGCTCCAGGTCTCTCCCCATTGTGAGGCTGCACTGCAGTGGCATGATATCGACCTTTCACGTCACGGCCACGTAACCTTCTGGGTTGACGTGATCCTTCTGCAGAATGCTGTCTGCGAGCACCGAGGCGAAACGCAGTTCCGCCTCCAGATCCGTGGCCTCCCACGGAGTGTTTCAGACTCCTGCGCTGTGGGACCCCAGAGTGTGGCTCCCTGCTTTTCAAGGACCGCGGAGCTGGGACCCCCACTGGCAGTGGAGCCGGGACACCCCCTGGCGGTGGAGTTATGCCCCCCGCCAGCCGCGGAGCTGGGGGCCCCCTATCACCTCGAGGGAATGTCAGTGAGGCCTCTCTTGGACATGGACGCTTAACCGTGAGTTCCCAGAGTCTTCTTCTCTTGTATTTTCTTACCTGTGTTGTGGCTTTTGCTGGAAGTGGAACTGTTGGATTATGCATGAGAGTATCCAGTTTTCTGACAACTGTGTGGGGTAAGACTGCCCTATTCCCACTGAATGAATGTGGCAATAAATGTGTACACTGATTCCTCAGTGTTCGTTCTGTTCCATGGATCAATATTTAGGATTTTATGCCGTTGCCTGTCTGTTTGGTTTATTAGACTTTGTGAAAGCAGAAAGTGTGAAACCCTAAACTTTACCCATTTTGAAGACAATTTGGGCTATTGCAGGTCTCATGCATTTCTACTGAAATACAAGACATGTGGGTTTTGGTAGAGATTACTTTTTGCTTGTAATGCTTTGTGTAGTAGTGGCATCTTCCAACATCATGGTTTTTATTTATTAAACCCAGTATTTCCTTTACATGTGCTTATGTCCTCTGCAATGTCTATCAGCAATATTGTGTACTGTTTACTGTACTATTCTATTTTCTGCTTAACTTGTTTTTACTTTTATGGTTTTTTCTGCTATTGTAAATGAATTGTTTCCTTAGTTGTTTCTTCAGGTTGACTTTGAAAGTGTAGAGAGACACCTCATTTTTGTATGTTGAATTTGTGCCCTGCAACAATGCTGAATGGTCTGGTGAATTTGTTGGAGCTATCTATACCTAACATCGTGTCTATGTGAAGTGAGTTAACTTTACTTCTCGTCTCACGTTAGGATACCCGGAAAAATTGTTTTTTGTTGAATTGCTCTGTTCAGCATTCTTAACCCTATCTTGAAGGGAAGTCGTGGAAGATTATATACATGTATAGTTTTTATATCAATATTTTTTATTATGGTTTTGTGGGCTACAGTTAAGGGTTAGGTGTACAGTTATGTTTCATTCAGACACCCTGTTGATAAGAGGTGTTTTCCCATCCCCAGACAGATATTTGCTACTGTTAATCCCATCCCACTCCCCCCCAGTGTCCCAGTACTGTCAGTCATTTTCTTATAGTATTACATTGGATGTTCAAGGTTCATTATATGAGTGAGAACATGTGACACTCGGATCTTTGCTCTGTGAGAGGTTACTCAGTATTATAGACTCTAGTTCCATTCAGGTTGTTGCAAAATTCATGATTTTGTTCTTTTTTATGGTTGTGTAGTATTCCATCGTGTATATGTACCACATTTTTTTAATCCAGTCCTCTTTTGATGGGCAGCATGATTGTTTCCAGGTTCTTGCTGTTGTGAACAATGCTGTGATAAACATTCATGTGTAGGTATCTTTTTTATAGAGGGATTTGAGTTCTTCAGGGTATATTCCCAGTAGGGGAATTGCAGCTTCATATGGAAGGTCAATTTTTAGAGCTTTTAGGAATCGCCACACTGCTTTGAGAAAAGCTGAAAGTTTCACCATTGAGTAATCATGTCAGTTTTGTGTGTTCCTATATGGCCTTTATTAGGTGAAGGAGGTTTTCTTCTCTTCTGAGTTACCTGTTAGCGTTTGTATCATGAATCAGTGTGAACTTTTCTCAAATCCCTTTCGATGTCAATAAAGAATGTTGTATGTTGCTACTTTTATACTGCTAGTGCGGTATTTTCCTTTGATTGAGTTTTGTATGAAATGACATTTTTGTTATGTCAGTTGTGCAATACATATTTCTCAGAAATTAATCCCACTAGTCATGGTGTTTAATTTAATTCATTTTAATATACATACCTGTTAATGGAAGTTTTGTGAAATCATCATGCTTCAGGGAGTTTATTATCTATTGTGCTTGGAACATGTGAATTTTGTAATGTAGATTTCTTTTTTTTTCATTAATCAGTATTTTTTATTATGATTTTGTGGGGTACAGTTAAGGGTTAGGTGTACAATGACATTTCATTCAGGCACCCTGTAGATAAGAAGTGTTTTCGCATCCCCCGACAGATATTTGCTACTGATAATCCCATCCCCCCTCCCCCCCATAGTTTCCCAGTACCATCCGTCATTTTCTCATAGTATTGCATTGGATGTTCAAGGTCCATTATATGAGTGAGAACATGTGATATTCGGATTTTTGTTTTTGTGAGAGGTCACTCAGTATTATAGACTCTAGTTCCATCCAGGTTGCAGCGAAATTCATGATTTTGTTCTTTTTTATGGCTGCGTAGTATTCCATCGTGTATATGTACCACATTTTTTTAATCCAGTCCTCTTTTGATGGGCAGCATGGTTGTTTCCAGGTTCTTGCTATTGTGAACAATGCTGCGATAAACATACGTGTGCAGGTATCTTTTTTATAGAGTGATTTGTGTTCTTCAGGGTATATTCCCAGTAGGGGGATTGCAGGGTCATATGGAAGGTCAATTTTTAGAGCTTTTAGGAATCGCCACACTGCTTTCCACAGAGGTTGCACTAGTTTACACTCCCACCAACAGTGTAGAAGTGTTCCCTTTTCACCACACCCTCTCCAGCAGCTGTTATTTTTTGAGTTGTTGATAATTGCCATTCTGACTGGAGTTAGGTGGTATCTCAGTGTGGTTTTGATTTGCATCTCCCTGATGATTAGTGAGGTTGAGCATTTCTT
>NW_007148924.1:0-1781 GCF_000164805.1 Carlito syrichta | reverse complement strand
CCCTCCCCCCCATAGTTCCCAGTACCATTAGTCATTTTCTCATAGTATTGCATTGGATGTTCAAGGTCCATTATATGAGTGAGAACATGTGATATTCGGATTTTTGTTTTTGTGAGAGGTCACTCAGTATTATAGACTCTAGTTCCATCCAGGTTGCAGTGAAATTCATGATTTTGTTCTTTTTTATGGCTGCGTAGTATTCCATCGTGTATATGTACCACATTTTTTAATCCAGTCCTCTTTTGATGGGCAGCATGGTTGTTTCCAGGTTCTTGCTATTGTGAACAATGCTGCGATAAACATACGTGTGCAGGTATCTTTTTTATAGAGCGATTTGTGTTCTTCAGGGTATATTTCCAGTAGGGGGATTGCAGGGTCATATGGAAGGTCAATTTTTAGAGCTTTTAGGAATCGCCACACTGCTTTCCACAGAGGTTGCACTAGTTTGCACTCCCACCAACAGTGTAGAACTATTCCCTTTTCACCACACCCTCTCCAGCAGCTGTTATTTTTTTAGTTGTTGATAATTGCCATTCTGACTGGAGTTAGGTGGTATCTCAGTGTGGTTTTGATTTGCATCTCCCTGATGATTAGTGAGGTTGAGCATTTCTTCATGTGTTTGTTGGCTGCTTGAATGTCTTCTTTTGTGAAGTGTCTGTTCATGTATTTTGCCCATTTTATAATGGGGTTGTTTGTTTTCTTCTTTTCAGTACGTTTCAGTTCCTTGTAGATCCAGGATGTTAAGCCTTTGTCAGACCTGGTGTTGGCAAATACTTTTTCCCAGTCTGTAGGCTGTCTCCCTGCTCTCTTGATGGTTTCTTTGGCTTTGCAGAAGCTTGTCAGTTTAATAAGGTCCCATTTGTCTATCTTCTCTCTTAAGTCCTGTGGGTTTCGGGTTTTGTACAGGAATTGGATGCCAGTTCCGATTTCCATGAGAGTATTTCCTTCCTTTTCTAAGGTTCTTATGGTTTGAGGTTTTACATTTAGGTCTCTGATCCATTTGGAGTTAACCTTTGTGCATGGGGATAGATAGGAGTCCTGTTTCAATCTTCTGCATGTGGTCAGCCAATTTTCCCAGCACCATTTACTGAATAGGTTCTCCTCTCCCCATTGGTAGGTGGTGGGGGCTTTGTCGAAGATGAGTTGGTTGAGAAATTGAGGTTTTGCTTCTGGAATCTCAATTCTGTTCCATTGATCTATATGCCTGTTCCTGTACCAATACCAAGCTGTTTTGATGATTGTAGCTTTATAGTAAAGTTTGAAATCTGGTATTGTGATACCACCTGCTTTGTTTTTTTTGCTGAGGATTGTTCTGGCTATTCTTGGATGTTTGTGTTTCCATATGAATTCCTGTGTTGTTTTTTCTAGGTCTGAAAAGAATGTTGTTGGTAATTTAATGGGTATTGCATTGAATTTGTAGATTGCCTTAGGTAAGATGGACATCTTCACAATGTTGATTCTTCCAATCCATGAGCATGGGATATTTTTCCACTTGTTCATGTCAGCTTTGATTTCTTTGAGCAGTGTTTTGTAATTTTCATTGTAAAGGTCTTTCACGTCTCTGGTCAGGAAGATGCCAAGGTATTTCATTTTTTTTGTGGCTATTGTGAATGGAACTGTGTTTTTTATTTGGGTTTCTGTTTGTTTATTATTGGTGTAGAGAAATGCGATTGTCTTTTGTACATTTATTTTGTATCCTGAGACTTTGCCAAAGGCTTTTATCAATGTAAGGAGACCTTTGACAGATTCTCTTGGGTTTTCAAGGTACACCATCATGTCAG
>NW_007148923.1:2164-3543 GCF_000164805.1 Carlito syrichta | reverse complement strand
GGATACGTGTGAACACATGGTTTCTTCACTTCTTGGGAATGAAATTCACCATGTCTACCGCATTTGGCAGAGCACTACACAAGCCCTTGAAGTCTAAAGATTTCTCAGTAGTCAAGGTCCCTCCCAGTGCGATATCAAAGTTCTGAGGCTGAAGTCATAAATGACAATTTGACATGCTTGTTTCCCTGACTTTGCTTACCTCTTTAATGTAAAAATTATCCTTGGAGGCAATCTACAGATTCAAGGAAATGACCATTAAGTATACATCATTGTACCCAAACCTGCAAATTACAATAAAGTGTTCATACGAGCCGGGCTCGGTGGCTCAGACTGTAATATCGTGACATTGGGAGACTGCAGTGAGTGAATTGCCTGAGCTCGGGGGTCCGAGACCCGCCTGGGCAGCGAGACCTCATCTCTACAATAAATCAAGCAATCAGCCGGGCGAGGTAGCGCATGCCTGTAAATCAGGCTACTTGGAGGCTGAGTCCAAAGGATCACCCAAGCCAAGCAGGTCGAGACTGCGGTGCCAAGGAGCAGCCACTGCACCCAAGTATGGGTGACAGAGTGAGACTCCAACTCCAAAAAAAAAAGACGCATATGAAACCAAAAACAATCAAGAATAGCCAACATCATCTTATCAAAAGTAACAAATCAGGAGCAATCGCTGTTCCAGACTTCAAACTTTACTATATGTTTGCAGTAATCAACACAGCCTGGTATTGGTACAAGAATAGGTCCACAGGCCAATGGATCAAGACAGAGAATGAAATTCTCAAATTCTCAATCAAATCATCTTTGTTAATACCTCCAAGATCCAATGGGTAATGGAGAACATATTCAGTAAATAAAACTGGGAAAAGGCTGAACACATGCACAAGGTTGAAACAGGACCCCTAACTATCACCAAACACATTAACTCTAAATTGATCAAAACCTTAAACATAAAACAACAAATTACAATAATGTTACAAAAAACAGGAGACACCATTATGAAAACTGGAACCGAAAACTAATTCCTTTTAAGAACCCTAAATACCCATGCCATAAAATGTAAGTTAGACAAGTGGAATCTCATCAAATTAATATACTTCTGCAAACCAAAGAAACCATCAAAAGAGCAGGGAAACAGACAACAGAATGAGATAAAGGATTCTCCAACTATATATCTTTAAAAAAGCATAACATCTAGGATCTACAAGAAACTCAAACACTCAGAAAAATCAGACAAACATTCCCTTTGAAAATTGTGCAAAATACGTGACTGGACACTTTTCACACGAAGATATCCGGGCAGTCAGCAGACACATGAAAATTGTTCAGCCTCACTTATCATCAAAGAAATGCAAAAGAGACCACTTTGAAATACCACATACCCC
>NW_007148923.1:0-2038 GCF_000164805.1 Carlito syrichta | reverse complement strand
GGATATGAGGTAGGTCATATTCAGTGATCTTATCACAGAAACAAAGAAGAAGAGTTCATATATCCTCACTCATGAGCTGAACTTGATCACCTAGAGTGCTGTAGGAGAGTGATGGGTTTTCAAGGAAAATTGTTTAGGGGGAGGGGTGAGAATGGTATTGGAGGGATACTGCTAAGAAAGCGAGGGGCATACCTCATCAACTAGGGACCCTGCAAAATCTATGTTTGTATATGTAACTCTGAATGGTACCCCACATTTTTAAAAAAATAAATAAATAAATAAAAGAAAGCTGTAAAACATGCAACTGATCATTTGTTTATTCTATTTTTTGTTACTTTAAAAAATGGTTACAATTCAGGGTTGGGCCTTGAAATGTTCACTATGCTGGGATTGATTTTTTAAGAATTGTATAATACTCCAATGATAACGCCTTTTCCTTTTCATACATTGGAATATATGTTATAGTTCTGCCTTTAAAATTGACAACTGCAGTGTTTCTCACATAAATACTGAATGTTTTATTCTGCCTAAATTTAAATTTGTTGAGATTCCAGATCTATATCATTCTTAGAATACTGAACCTTGAGATTCAGTGTACCTAAGTGCTATTCAGAAGGCAGAATGCATAATAAATCTTAAATATTTTAGAAAATAAAACAGTACCGTAATTTAATACACCTTTTTCCACTCTGAAAATTTGTGTACATTTTCTTGGTGCACTCCGTAATTTCTGCTTGTTAATATTGATTAAATATTACAGATGTGCAATCCTTAGAGAAAGTTTCCCTTACATATTTGAAGGAAATATAAAATCACATTACCTTCATATTTTAACCCAATTTATATTTTTAAAAGAGTATTTCCATTGAAGCCCCTAGTATTTCTCTACCTAAGACATAATACTGTACTCTGCAAGAAAGTATCCGATTAATCTGATACTTTTAATCACCAAGCATTTAAAATGAGGCACACAGAAAAAAGAGAATTTGGGGCCCAATATATATAAAACAAAATAACATGGATATTTACAAAGTAGTAAGTATTTGGGATCTGAATTAGTATAAAAATTTAGATAATTGGAAATTATGTAAAATTGATAATGATCTTAGCAAAAGCAATGTTCAAATCTTGTAGGAAAAACTGCTCAACGGCTGCTACACAATGCTAAAAACATCCAAAAGTTTCTAAACTAAAGAAAGTGCTAAATTATTATTTGGCTGTGCTATAACCTAGCTTCAACAGGACTCCATGACCATAATGATAAGAGACTACCTGTTGGCCAACCCCCTCAGGTCCGCTCCCAGTTTGGGTGCTTCTTGGTCCTCTCAATATAGACTGCTTTTAAAAAAAAAGACGGCCGGGCTCGGTGGCTTAGCCTGTAATCCCGCACCTTTGGGAGACTGAGGTGAGTGGATTGCCTGAGCCTGCGGGTTTGAGACCCGCCTGGGCAACAAGACCTCATATGTACAATAAATGAAAAATCAGCCGGGCGTGGTAGCGCGCACCTGTACTTCCGGATACTTGGAAGTCTGAGGCAGAATGATTGCTGGAGCACAGCAGGCCGGGGCTGCAGTGCCCGGGAGTGGCCACTGCACTCCAGTCTGGGTGACAGAGTGAGACTCCAACTGAAAAAAAAAAGACTACCTCGTTTAGAGGATTCTTGGATGGTCATTTATCCATGAAGATATTTTTGGATAGTTGTGAACACATGGTTCTCTTCACTTCTTGGGAATAAAATCCACCATGTCTACCGCAATTGGCACAGCAGTGTACACAAGCCCTTGAAGCTCAGTAGTCAAGGTCCCTGCCATTATGATATCAAAGTTGTGAGGCTGATGTCATTAATGACAATATGACATGCTTGTTTCCCTGACTTTGCTTACCTCTTTAATGTAAAAATTCGCCTTTGGTCAATCTATAGATTCAATGAAATAACCATTAAGTTAACATCATTCTACTCAGACCTGGAAATTATAATAAAGAATTCATATGAGCTGGCCTCAGTGGCACAGCCTGTATCTCGCACTTTTGGGAAGCG
>NW_007148922.1:0-777 GCF_000164805.1 Carlito syrichta | reverse complement strand
AAGCAAAGTCAGGGAAACAAGCATGTCATATTGTCATTAATGACATCAACCTCACAACTTTGATATCATAATGGCAGGGACCTTGACTACTGAGCTTCAAGGGCTTGTGTACACTGCTCTGCCAATTGCGGTAGACATGGTGGATTTTATTCCCAAGAAGTGAAGAGAACCATGTGTTCATAACTATCCAAAAATATCTTCATGGATAAATGACCATCCAAGAATTCTCTAAACGAGGTAGTCTTTTTTTTTTCAGTTGGAGTCTCACTCTGTGACCCAGACTGGAGTGCAGTGGCCACTCCCGGCCACTGCAGCCCCGGCCTGCTGTGCTCCAGTAATCATTCCGCCTCAGACTTCCAAGTATCCGGAAGTACAGGTGCGCGCTACCACGCCCGGCTGATTTTTCATTTATTGTACATATGAGGTCTTGTTGCCCAGGCGGGTCTCAAACCCGCAGGCTCAGGCAATCCACTCACTTCAGGCTCCCAAAGGTGCGGGATTACAGGCTAAACCACCGAGCCCGGCCGTCTTTTTTTTTTTAAGCAGTCTATATTGAGAGGACCAAGAAGCACCCAAACTGGGAGCGGACCTGAGGAGGTTGGCCAACAGGTAGCCTTTTATCATTATGGTCATGGAGTCCTGTTGAAGCTTGGTTATAGCACAGCCAAATAATATTTTAGCACTTTCTTTAGTTTAGAAACTTTTGGATGTTTTTAGCATTGTGTAACAGCCGTTGAGCAGTTTTTCCTACAAGATTTGAACATTGCTTTTGCTAAG
>NW_007148921.1:0-1316 GCF_000164805.1 Carlito syrichta | reverse complement strand
CCAAGCTGTTTTGATGATTGTAGCTTTTATAGTAAAGTTGAAATCTGGTATGTGATACCACCTGCTTTGTTTTTTTTGCTGAGGATGTTCTGGCTATCTTGGACGTTTGTGTCTCCATATGAATTCCTGTGTTGTTTTTTCTAGGTCTGAGAAGAATGTTGTAGGTAATTTAATGGGTATCGCATTGGATTTGTAGATTGCCTTAGGTAAGATGGACATCTTCACAATGTTGATTCTTCCAATCCATGAGCATGGGATATTTTTCCACTTGTTCCTGTCAGCTTTGATTTCTTTGAGCAGTGTTTTGTAATTTTCATTGTAAAGGTCTTTCACGTCTCTGGTTAGGAAGATGCCAAGGTATTTCATTTTTTTTGTGGCTATTGTGAATGGAACTGTGTTTTTTATTTGGGTTTCTGTTTGTTTATTATTGGTGTAGAGAAATGTGATTGTCTTTTGTACATTTATTTTGTATCCTGAGACTTTTATCAATGTAAGGAGGCCTTTGACAGATTCTCTTGGGTTTTCAAGGTACACCATCATATCATCTGCATAGAGAGATAACTTGACTTCCTCTTTTCCTATTTGAATACCTCTGATTGCCTCCTCTTCTCTGAATGCTTTAGCCAGGACTTCCAATACTATGTTGAACAGGAGGGGAGAGAGTGGGCATCCTTGTCTAGTTCCAGTTTTCAGGGGAATTGGTTCCAATTTTTGTCAATTTAGGAGTATGCTGGCTGTGGGTTTCTCGTAGATGGCTTTTACTATTTTGAGGTATGTTCCCCGTATGCCTAGATGTTCAAGGGTTTTTATCAAGAAGGGGTGCTGGATTATATCAAAAGCTTTTTCTGCATCTAATGATATGATCATGTGGTTTTTGTTTTGACATCTGTTGATGTATTTAATTACATTTATGGTTTTACAAATGGTGAACCAGCTGTGCATGCCAGGAATGAAGCCTACTTGGTCATGGTGAATGATTTTTGAGATGTATTGCTGAATCCGGTTAGCTAGGATTTTGTTGAGAATTTTAGCATCTATGTTCATCAAAGATATTGGCCTGTAGTTCTCTTTCTTTGTTGGATTTTTACCTGGCTTGGGTATCAATGTGATGTTGGCTTCATAAAATGATTTGGGGAGAGTTCCATCTTTTTCAATCGCCTGGAATACCTTCAGTAGAATTGGTATCAGCTCCTCCTTGAATGTCTTGTAGAATTCTGCTGGAAAGCCATTTGGACCAGGGCTTTTTTTTGTAGGAAGTTTTCTTATTACGTTGTTGATTTCCTTGATTGTTATTGGTCTATTTAGGTCTCATTTCT
>NW_007148920.1:0-822 GCF_000164805.1 Carlito syrichta | reverse complement strand
ATTGGTATCAGCTCCTCCTTGAATGTCTTGTAGAATTCTGCTGGAAAGCCATCTGGACCAGGGCTTTTTTTTGTAGGAAGTTTTCTTATTATGTTGTTGATTTCCTTGATTGTTATTGGTCTATTTAGGGTCTCAATTTCTTCTTGTTTCAACCTAAGTAGGTTGTGTGATGTCAGAAAGTCCTCCATTTCCTTATGGTTTTCAAGTTTGTTTCCATACAACTGTACGTAGTAGTCTCTAATGATCTTTTGTATTTCTTCAGGGTCAGATGTGACTTCATCTTTTGTGTTTCTGATTATGCTTATTTGGTTTTTTTCTCGTTTTTTCTTGGTCAGTCTAGCTAGGGGACCATCAATCTTATTTACCCTTTTGAAGAACCAGCTTTTTGTTTCATTGATTTTTTGTATTATCTTTTTGTCTTCTATGTCCTGGATTTGGGCTTTTATTTTGGTGATCTGGATTCTTCTGCTGAAATTAGGGTTTTTGTGGTCTTGATTTTCCAGTTTCTTTAGGTGGCTTGTTAGGTTGTGAATTTCTGTTCCTTCCATTTTCTTCATGTGTGTTTGTAGGGATATAAATTCCCCTCTTAGTACAGTTTTCAGGGCATCCCAGAGATTTTGGTAAGATGTTTCTTCACTTTCATTTGTTTCCAGGTATCTTTTGATCCCTGTTTTGATTTCGTCATTGACCCAGGAGTTGTTTAGCATCATGCTGTTTAGTGTTCACGTCTTTGCAGGTTTTGGGGGGACTTTGATGGTGTCAATGTTTATTTTTATTCCACTGTGGTCCGAGAAGGTGTTTGGTAGAATTTCGGTCCTTTTA
>NW_007148919.1:0-776 GCF_000164805.1 Carlito syrichta | reverse complement strand
ACGGCACGATGGAGGCAAGTAGTATCAGACGGAACTAAGAAGACAAGTACCATCAGACGGCACTAAGGAGCCAAGTAGTATCAGATGGCACTAAGAAGGGAAGTAGGATCAGACGGCACTATTAATGCAAGTAACTTCAGGCGGCACTAATAAGGCAAGTAGAACCAGGCGTCACTAATAAGGCATGTAGTATCAGAAGGCACTAATAAAGCAACTAGGAGCAGACGACACTAATAAGGCAAGTATAATCAGACGGCACTAATAAGGTAATTAGGATCACACAGCATTAATAAGGCAAGTAGGAACAGACAGGACTAATAAGGCAAGTAGGATCAGAAGGAACTAATAAGACGAGGAGTATCAGATGGCACTAATAAGGCCAGGAGTATCAGACTGCACTAATAAGGCAATAAGGATCAGACGGCACTAATAAGGCAAGTAGGATCAGATGGCACCAATAAGGCAAATAGTATCATATGGCCCTAACAAGGCAAGTAGGATCAGATGGCATTAATAAGGCAAGTAGGGTCTTATGGCACTAAGGCAAGTAGGATCAGACGGCACTAATAAGGCAAGTAGTACCAGACACCACTAAGAAGGCAAGTAGTATCAGACGACACTAAGAAGGTAAGTAGTACCAGACGCCACTAAGAATGCAATAGTATCAGACGGCACTAAAAGGCAAGTAACATTAGACGGCACTAGCAAGGCAGAAGTATCAGACGACACTAACAATGCAAGCAGTATCAAACGACACTGGTAAGGCAACTAGTGTC
>NW_007148918.1:0-2767 GCF_000164805.1 Carlito syrichta | reverse complement strand
GGCAAGGAATATCAGTCAACATTAATAAGGCAGGGAGTATCACACAGCACTAATAAAGCAAGGAGTATCAAATGATACTAATAAGGCAAAGACTATCAGACGGCACTAATAAGGCAAGTAGTATCAGATGGCACTAATAAGGCAAACAGTATCAGACGGAACTAATAAGGCAAGTAATATCAGACGGCACTAATAAGGCAAGTAGGATTAGACGGCACTAATAACGGAAGGAATATCAGACGGCAATATTAAGGCAAGGAGTATCAGAATGCACTAATAAGGCAAGGAGTTTCAGACGACACTAATAAGGCAGGGAGTATCACACGGCACTAGTAAAGCAAGGAGCATCAGACAACACTAAGAAGGCCAGGAGTATCAGACGACACTAAGAAGGCAAGGAATATCGGACCACACTAAGAAGGCAAGTAGTATCATACGACAATAAAAAGGCAAATGGTAACAGACGGCACTAAGAAGGCAAGTAGTATCAGACGGCACTAATATGGCAAGTAGTATCAGAGGGCACTAATAAGGCAAGTAGTATCAGATGGCAATAATAAGGCAAGAAGGCCCAGATGGCACTAATAATGCAAGCAGTATCAGACGGAACTAATAAGGCAAGGAGTATCAGACGACACTAATAAGGAAAGATGAATCAGACGGTACTAATAAGGCAAGGAGTATCAGATGGCACTTATATGGCAAGGAGTATCAGACGGCACTAATAAGGCAAGGATTATCAGACAGCACTACTAAGGCAATGAGAATCAGACGGCACTATTAAGCCAAGGAGTATCAGACTGCAATAATAAGGCAAGGAGTATGAGACGGCAGGAGTAAGGCAAGTAGTATCAGACGGCACTAATAAGGCAAGTAGTATCAGACGGCACTAATAAGGCAAGTAGTATCAGACGGCACTAATAGGGCAAGGAGTATCAGACAGCACAAATAAGGCAAGTAATATCACACAGCACTTATAAGGCAAGTAGGATCACACGGCATTAATAAGGCAAGGAGTATCAGACGGAAATAATAAGACAAGGAGTATCAGAATGCACTAATAAGGCAAGGAGTGTCAGACGGCATAATAAAGCAAGGAGTATCAGACGGCACTAATAAGGGAAGTAGTATCAGACGGCACTAATAAGGAAAGTAGCATCAAACGGCACTAGTAAGGCAAGTAGGATCAGTGGGCACTAATAAGGCAAGTAGGGTCAGTCGGCACTAATTGGGCAACTAAGATCAGACGGCATTAATCAAGCAAGTATTATCAGACGACACTAACAAGGCAAGTAGTATCAGACGGCACTAATAAGGATAGTAGTATCAGATGGCACTAACAATGCAAATAGTATCAGACGGCACTAACAAGACAAGTAGTATCAGATGACATTAAGAAAGCAAGGAGTATCAGAAGACACTAAGAAGGCAAGGAGTATTAGACGGCAATAAGAAGACAAGTAGTATCAGACCAAACTAAGATGGCAAGAAGTATCAGACGACAATAGGTAGGCAAGTAATATCAGACGACACTAAGATTGCAAGTAGTATCAGATGGCACTAAGAAGGCAACTAATATCAGATGGCACTGAGAAAGCAAGTAGTATCAGACGGCACTAAGAAGGCAAGTAGTATCAGACGGCACGATGGAGGCAAGTAGTATCAGACGGAACTAAGAAGACAAGTACCATCAGACGGCACTAAGGAGCCAAGTAGTATCAGACGGCACTAAGAAGGGAAGTAGGATCAGACGGCACTATTAATGCAAGTAACTTCAGGCGGCACTAATAAGGCAAGTAGAACCAGGCGTCACTAATAAGGCATGTAGTATCAGAAGGCACTAAAAAGACAAGTAGGATCAGACGGCACTAATAAAGCAACTAGGAGCAGACGACACTAATAAGGCAAGTATAATCAGACGGCACTAATAAGGTAATTAGGATCACACAGCATTAATAAGGCAAGTAGGAATAGACAGGACTAATAAGGCAAGTAGGATCAGAAGGAACTAATAAGACGAGGAGTATCAGATGGCACTAATAAGGCCAGGAGTATCAGACTGCACTAATAAGGCAAGTAGGATCAGACGGCACTAATAAGGCAAGTAGGATCAAACGGCACCAATAAGGCAAATAGTATCATATGGCCCTAATAAGGCAAGTAGGATCAGATGGCATTAATAAGGCAAGTAGGGTCTTATGGCACTAAGGCAAGTAGGATCAGACGGCACTAATAAGGCAAGTAGTACCAGACGCCACTAAGAAGGCAAGTAGTATCAGACGACACTAAGAAGGTAAGTAGTACCAGACGCCACTAAGAAGGCAAGTCGTATCAGACGGCACTAAAAGGCAAGTAGCATTAGACGGCACTAGCAAGGCAAGAAGTATCAGACGACACTAACAATGCAAGCAGTATCAAACGACACTGGTAAGGCAACTAGTGTCAGGTGTCACTAAGAAGACAAGAAGTATCTGACGACACTGAGAAGGCAAGTATTATAAGACGTCATTAAGAAGGCAAGAAGAATCATTCGACACTACGAAGGCAAGTAGTATCCGACGACACTAAGAGGGCAGTAGTATCAGACGACACTAAGAAGGCAAGAAGTATCAGACGACACTAATAAGGCAAGTAGTATCAGTTGGCACTAATAAGGCAAGTAGGATTAGGTGTAAGTAATAAGGCAAGTAGGATCAGATGATAGTAAGAAGGCAAGTAGGACGAGATGGCACTAATTAGGCAAGTAGTATCAAATGGTATTAATAAG
>NW_007148917.1:0-806 GCF_000164805.1 Carlito syrichta | reverse complement strand
AAGGTAAGTAGTACCAGATGGCAAAATAAGTCTTGTAGTATCTGAAGGCACTAATAAAGGCAAGTAATATCAGATGGCACTAATAAGGCAAGGAGTAGCAGACGGCAATAATAAGGCAAGGAGTATCAGACGCCACTAATAAGGCAAGGAGTATCAGACTGCAGAAATACGGCAAGGAGAATCAGATGGCAATAACAAGGCAAGGAGACTCAGATGGCACTAACATGGCAAGTAGTATCAGATGGCACTAAAACGCAAGGAATATCAGATGGCACTAACAAGCTAAGTAGTATCAGACGAAAATAAGAAGGAAAGTAGTATCAGACGACACAAAGAAGGCAAGTATAATCAGATGACACTAACATGGAAATTAGTATCAGAGGACAATAGGAAGACAAGTAGTATCAGACGACACTAAGAAGGCAAGTAGTATCAGATGACACTAAGAAGGCAAGTAGTATCAGACAACACTAAGAAGGCAAGTAGTGTCAGATGACACTAAGAACGCAAGTAGTATCAGACGACAATAAGAAGGCAAGTATCATCACACGGAAATAAGAAGGTAAGTAGTATTAGACGACACAAAGAAGGCAAGTAATATCAGATGGCACTAAGAAGGCAAGTAATATCAGACGACACTAAGAAGGCAAGTTGTATCAGGCGGCACTAATATGGCAAGGAGTATCAGACGGCATTAATAAGGAAAGGAGTATCAGACGGCATTAATAAGTCAAGGAGTATCAGACGGCACTATTAAGGTAAGCATTATCAGACGGCACTAATAAGGCAAGTAGTATCAGACGGTG
>NW_007148916.1:0-2350 GCF_000164805.1 Carlito syrichta | reverse complement strand
TAGGATCAGACGACACATATAAGGTAAGTTGTATCAAACAACACTAATAAGACAAGTAGTATCAGACGACACTTAGAAGGCAAGTAGTATCAGATGACACTAGGAAGCCAAGTAGTATCAGATGACAATGAGAAGGCAAGTAGTATCAGACGACACTAAGAAGGCAAATAGTATCAGATGACACTAAGAAGGCACGTAGTATCAGATGACACTAATAAGGCATGTAGAATCAGACACACTAAGAAGGCTCGTAGTATCAGGTGACACTAATAAGGCATGTAATATCAGATGACACTAATAAGGCACATAGTATCACATGACAATAATAAGGCACATAGTGTCACAAGACACTAATATGGCATGTAGTATAACATGGCACTAATAAGACACGTAGTATCACAAGACACTAATAAGGCACTTAGTATCACATGACACTAATAAGGCAAGAAGTATCACACAACAATAATAAGGCAAGTAGTATCCCACGACTCTAATAAGGCAAGTAGTATCGGGCGGCACTAATAAGGCAATTAATATCAGACCGCACAATTAAGGCAAGTAGAATCAGACGGCACTAATAAGGCAAGTAGTACATGACAGAACTAATAAGGTAAGTAGTATGAGATGGCAGTAATAAGCAAGTAGTATCAGACGACACTAAGAAGGCAAGTAGTGTCAGACAACACTAAGAAGAAGGCAAGTGTTATCAGACGACAATAAGAAGGCAAGTAATATCAGATGACAGTAAGAATGCAAGTAGTATCAGAAGGCACTAAGAAGGCAAGTAGTATCTGACGGTATTAAGAAGGCAAGTTGTATCAGACGGCACTAAGAAGGCAAGTAGTATCAGACGGCACTAAGGAGGCAAGTAGTATCAGACCGCACTAAGAAGGGAAGTAGGATCAGCCGGCACTTTTAAGGCAAGTGGGATCAGGCGGCACTAATAAAGCAAGTAGAACCAGGCGGCAATAATAAGGCATGTAATATCAGGAGGCACTAATAAGGCAAGTAGGATCAGAGGGAACTAATAAGGCAATTAGGTACACAGCATTAATAAGGCAAGTAGGATCAGACCACACCAGTAAGGCAAGTAGGATCAGAGGGAACAAATAAGGCAAGGTACATCAGATGGCACTCATAAGGCCAGGAGTATCACACTGCACTAATAAGTCAAGTACGATCAGACGGCACTAATAAGGCAAGTAGGATCAGACGGAACTAATAAGGCAAGGACTATCAGATGGCACTAATAAGGCCAGGAGTATCTGACTGCACGAATAAGGCAAGTAGGATCAGACGGCACTAATGAGGCAAGAGGGATCAGACGGAACTAATAAGGCAAGTAGTATCAGACGGCACTAATAAGGGAAGTACGATCAAATGACACTAATAAGGCAAGTAGGATCAGTAGGCACTAATAAGGCAAGTAGTATCAGACCGCACTAAGAAGGCAAGTAGTATCAGATGGTACTAATAAGGCAAGCAGTATCAGCCAGCACTAATAAGGCACATAGTATCTTTTGGCACTAATAGGGCAAGTAGGATTAGGTTGCACTAATAAGGCAAGTAGGATCAGACGGCACTAATAAGGCACGTAATATCTGTTGGTACTAATAAGGCAAGTAGGATTTGGCGGCACTAATAAGGCAAGGAGTATCAGATGGCACTAATAAGGCAAGGGGTATCAGATGGCACTAATATGCCAAGGTGAATCAGATGGCACTAATAAGGCAAGGAGTATCAGAGAGAAATAATTAGGCAAGGAGTATCAGACGGCAATACTAAGGCAAGTAGGTCAGACGGCACTAAGATGGCAAGTAGTATCAGACGGCACTAATAGGCAAGGAGTAACAGATGGCACTAATAAGGTAAGGAGAATCAGAAGGCACTACTAAGGCATGGAGTATCAGACGGTACTATTAAGGCAAGGAGTATCAGACGGCACTAATAAGTAAAGGAGAATCAGATGACACTACTAAGGCAAGGAGTAACAGAAGGCACTATTAAGGCAAGGAGTATAAGACGGCACTATTAGGCTAGTAGTATCAGACGGCGATAAGAAGGCAAGGAGTATCAGACGGCATGATTAAGGCAAGTAGTATCAGACGGCACTAACAAGGCAAGTACTATGAGACGGCCCTAACAACACAAGTAGTATCAGACGGCACTAACAAGGCAAGTAGTATCAGACGGCACTAATAAGGCAAGTAGTGTCACACGGCACTAACAAGTCAAGTAGTATCAGACAACATTAAAAAGGCAAGTAGTATCTGACGACATAAAATAAAGCAAGTAGTATCAGACGACACTAAGAGGCAGTACTATCAGATGACACTAAGATGGCAAGTAG
>NW_007148915.1:0-791 GCF_000164805.1 Carlito syrichta | reverse complement strand
TAATATCAGACTGCACAATTAAGGCAAGTAGAATCAGACGGCACTAATAAGGCAAGTAGTACATGACAGAACTAATAAGGTAAGTAGTATGAGATGGCACTAATAAGGCAAGTAGTATCAGACGGCACTAACAAGGCAAGCAATATCAGACGGCACTAATAAGGCAAGGAGTATCAGAGAGAAATAATTAGGCAAGGAGTATCAGACGGCAATACTAAGGCAAGTAGGTCAGACGGCACTAAGATGGCAAGTAGTATCAGACGGCACTAATAGGCAAGGAGTAACAGATGGCACTAATAAGGTAAGGAGAATCAGAAGGCACTACTAAGGCATGGAGTATCAGACGGTACTATTAAGGCAAGGAGTATCAGACGGCACTAATAAGTCAAGGAGAATCAGATGACACTACTAAGGCAAGGAGTAACAGAAGGCACTATTAAGGCAAGGAGTATAAGACGGCACTATTAGGCTAGTAGTATCAGACGGCGATAAGAAGGCAAGGAGTATCAGACGGCATGATTAAGGCAAGTAGTATCAGACGGCACTAACAAGGCAAGTACTATGAGACGGCCCTAACAACACAAGTAGTATCAGACGGCACTAACAAGGCAAGTAGTATCAGACGGCACTAATAAGGCAAGTAGTATCACACGGCACTAAGAAGTCAAGTAGTATCAGACAACATTAAAAAGGCAAGTAGTATCTGACGACATAAATAAAGCAAGTAGTATCAGACGACACAAAGAAGGCAAGTAGTATCAGACGACACTAAGAAGGCAAGTACTATCAGA
>NW_007148914.1:0-700 GCF_000164805.1 Carlito syrichta | reverse complement strand
CTAAGGCAAGTAGGTCAGACGGCACTAAGATGGCAAGTAGTATCCCCACGGCACTAATAGGCAAGGAGTAACAGATGGCACTAATAAGGTAAGGAGAATCAGAAGGCACTACTAAGGCATGGAGTATCAGACGGTACTATTAAGGCAAGGAGTATCAGACGGCACTAATAAGTAAAGGAGAATCAGATGACACTACTAAGGCAAGGAGTAACAGAAGGCACTATTAAGGCAAGGAGTATAAGACGGCACTATTAGGCTAGTAGTATCAGACGGCGATAAGAAGGCAAGGAGTATCAGACGGCATGATTAAGACAAGTAGTATCAGACGGCACTAACAAGGCAAGTACTATGAGACGGCCCTAACAACACAAGTAGTATCAGACGGCACTAACAAGGCAAGTAGTATCAGACGGCACTAATAAGGCAAGTAGTATCACACGGCACTAACAAGTCAAGTAGTATCAGACAACATTAAAAAGGCAAGTAGTATCTGACGACATAAATAAAGCAAGTAGTATCAGACGACACAAAGAAGGCAAGTAGTATCAGACGACACTAAGAAGGCAAGTACTATCAGATGACACTAAGATGGCAAGTAGTATCAGACGACACTAAGAATGCAAGCAGTGTCAGACACACTAAGAAGGCAAGTATTATCAGACAACAATAAGAAGGCAAGTAATATCAGATGACAGTAAGA
>NW_007148913.1:0-744 GCF_000164805.1 Carlito syrichta | reverse complement strand
TAACAAGGCAAGTAGTATCAGACGGCTCTAATAAGGCAAGTAGTATCACACGGCACTAACAAGTCAAGTAGTATCAGACAACATTAAAAAGGCAAGTAGTATCTGACGACATAAATAAAGCAAGTAGTATCAGACGACACAAAGAAGGCAAGTAGTATCAGACGACATTAAGAAGGCAAGTACTATCAGATGACACTAAGATGGCAAGTAGTATCAGACGACACTAAGAAGGCAAGCAGTGTCAGACACACTAAGAAGGCAAGTATTATCAGACAACAATAAGAAGGCAAGTAATATCAGATGACAGTAAGAATGCAAGTAGTATCAGACGGCACTAAGAAGGCAAGTAGTATCCGACGGTATTAAGAGGGCAAGTAGTATCCGACGGTATTAAGAAGGCAAGTTGTATCAGACGGCAATAAGAAGGCAAGTAGTATCAGATGGCACTAAGGAGGCAAGTAGTATCAGACCGCAATAAGAAGGGAAGTAGGATCAGGCGGCACTTTTAAGGCAAGTGGGATTAGGCGGCACTAATAAAACAAGTAGAACCAGGCGGCAATAATAAGGCATGTAATATCAGGAGGCACTAATAAGGCAAGTAGGATCAGAGGTAACTAATAAGGCAATTAGGATTAGACGGCATTAATAAGGCAAGTAGGATCAGACCACACCAGTAAGGCAAGTAGGATCAGAGGGAACTAATAAGGCAAGGTGCATCAGATGGAACTCATAAGGCCAGGAGTA
>NW_007148912.1:0-786 GCF_000164805.1 Carlito syrichta | reverse complement strand
CAGCACTAACAAGGCAAGTAGTATGAGACGGCACTGACAACGAAAGTAGTATCAGAAGTCACTAACAAGGCGTGTAGTATAAGATGGCAATAATAAGGCTAGTAGTATCACACGGCACTAACAAGGCAAGTAGTATCAGACAACATTAAAAAGGCAAGTAGTTTCAGACGACATAAAGAAGGCAAGTAGTATCAGACGACACAAAGAAAGCAAGTAGTATCAGACAACACTAAGAAGGCAAGTACTATCAGGTGACACGAACATGACAGATAGTATCAGATGGCACTAATAAGGCAAATAGTATCAGATGGCCATAATAAGGCAAGGATTATCAGAAGGCACTAATACGGTAAGTAGTATCAGACGGCACTAAAAATGCAAGGAGTATCTGACAGCACTAATAATTAAAGGAGTATCAGATGGCTTAATAAGGAATGGAGTCTCACATGGCACTAATATGGCATGTAGGATCAGACGGCACTAATAAGGCAAGGAATATCAGATGCCACTAATAAGGCAAGGAGTATCAGACGGCATTAATAAGGCAAGGAGCATCAGATGGCAGTAATAAGGCAAGAAGTATCAGAGGGTACTAATAAGGCAAGTAGTATCAGACGGCATTAATATGGCAAGTAGGATCAGACGGCACCAATAAGGTAAATAGTATCAGACGTCATTAATAAAGCAAGTAGGATCAGACAGCACCAGTAAGCAAGTAGTATCAGAAGCATTAATAAGCAAGTATGGTCTTACAGCACTAAGTCAGTTAGGATCAGACGGCACTGA
>NW_007148911.1:0-676 GCF_000164805.1 Carlito syrichta | reverse complement strand
CTAATATGCAAGTAGGATCACACTGCACTAATTAGCCAAGGAGTTTTAGATGGCATTTATAAGGCAAATTATATCAGAAGGCACTAAGAAGGCAAGGAATATGAGACGGCACTAAAAAGATAAGGAGTATCAGAGGGAACTAATAAGGCAAAAAGTATCAGAGAGCACTATTAAGGCCAGGAATATCAGACGGCAATAATAAGGCAAGTAGGATCAGACAGCACTAAAGAGGCAAGGAAGATCAGATGGCACTGATAAGGCAAGTAGTATCAGAAGGCATTAAGAAGGCAATGAGTATCAGATGTCACTAAAAAGGCAAGGAGTATAAGATGGCACTAGTAAGGCAAAGAGTATCAGACGGCACTAATAAGGTAAGGAGCATCAGATGTCACTAATAAGGCAAGGAGTATGAGACGGCACTAGTAAGGCAAGGAGTATCAGACGGCACTAATAAATTAAGGAGTATCAGACCGCATTAATAAGGCAAGGAGTATCAGACGGCACTAATACGGCAAGGGGTATCAGACGGCAGTAATCAAGTAAGGAGTATCAAATGGCACTAATAAGGCAATGAGTATCAGACGCACTAATAAGGCAAGTAGTATCATACGGCACTAAGTAGGCAAGTAGGTCAGACGTCACTTACAAGCAAGTAGTATCAGACGGCATTAACAAG
>NW_007148910.1:0-718 GCF_000164805.1 Carlito syrichta | reverse complement strand
GAGAAGGCAAGTAGTATCAGATGACATAAGAAGGCAAGTAGTATCAGACGACACTAAGAAGGCAAGGTAGTATCAGACGATACTAAAAAGGCAAGTGTATTAGACGACACTAAGAAGGCAATTAGAATCAGACTACATAAGAAGGTAAGTAGTATCAGACGACACTAAGAAGACAAGTAGTATCCGATGACACTAAGAAGGCAAGTAGTATCAGACGACACAAAGAAGGCAAGTTGGATCAGACGGCACTAATAAGGCAAAAAAATCAGACGGCCCTAATAAGACAAGGAGGTTCAGATGGCACTAATAAGGCTAGTAGGTTCGGACGGCACTAATGACCAAGTAGGATCAGACGGCACTAAAAGGCAAGTAGTATCAGATGGCACTAATAAGGCAGGTAGGATCACATGGCACTAATCAGGAAAGGAGTATTAGACGGCACTGATAAGGCAAGTAGTATCAGAAGGCACTAAGAAGGCAAGGAGTATCAGACGGCACTAAAACACAAGGAGTATCAGATGGCACTAAAAAGACAAGAAGTATCAGACGGCACTAATAAGGCAAGGATTATCAGACAGCACTAATAAGGCGAGGAATATCAGACGGCAATAATAAGGCAAGTAGGATCAGACGGCACTAATAAGGTAAGGATTATCAGAAGGGACTAATTAGGCAAGGAGTATCAGACAGCACTAATAAGACAAGGAGTATCAGACGG
>NW_007148909.1:0-779 GCF_000164805.1 Carlito syrichta | reverse complement strand
CCTAATTAGGCAAGGAGTATCAGACAGCACTAATAAGACAAGGAGTATCAGACGGCACTAAGAAGGCACAAAGAAGGCAAGTAACCTCAGACGTCACTAACAAGGCAAGTTGTATCAGAAGGCACTAACAGGGCAAGTAGTATCAGACGACACTAAGCAGGCAAGTAGTATCAGATGAAACTAAGAAGGCAAGTAGTATCAGACGACACTAAGAAGGCAAGTAGTATCAGACGAAACTAAGAAGACCAGGAGTATCAGAAGACAGTAAGAAGGCAAGTAATATGAGAGGATTATAAGAAGGCAAGTAGTATCAGACGGCAGTAAGAAGTCAAGTAGGATCAGAGGGCACTAATAAGGCAAGTAGGATCACACGGCACTAATAAGGCAAGGAATATCAGACGACATTAATAAGACAAGGAGAATCAGACGGTACTAATAAGACAAGGGGTATTAGACGGCAGTAACCAAGTAAGGAGTATCAAACGGCACTAATAAGGCAAGGAGTATCAGGTGGCACTAATAAGTCAAGTAATATCAGACAGCACTAAGAAGGCAAGTTGTATTAGATGTCATCAACAAGGCAAGCAGTATCAGACAGCACTAACAAGTAAAGTAGTATCAGACGGCATTAACAAGGCAAGTATTATCAGACGGCACTAACAAGGCAAGTAGTATCACACGACACTAGCAAGGCAACTAGTATCAGACGACACTAAGAAAGGCAAGTAGTATCTGACGACACTAAGAAGGCAGTAGTAACAGATGACATTAAGAAGGCA
>NW_007148908.1:0-7487 GCF_000164805.1 Carlito syrichta | reverse complement strand
TATAAAAAATTCAAGAAATATTTTTTTGTAGATGTTAAGGAAGATTATTCTATTATTTCTGGGATTTATAGGTAAAGATAAATAAACTAAAAAAGTTAATACAATTTTGAGAAAGAATGAAGTGGAAAGAATCAGTCTGCCCAGTTTTAAGACTTCCTATATACTGACATTTATTTATTTATTTATTTATTTATTCATTTTAGTCAGATTCTCACTCCCAGGCTGGAGTGCAGTGGCATGCTCATGGTCACTGCAGTGTTGACCTGCTGGGCTCAGGCGATTCTTCTTCTTCAGTCTTTCACAGGCACACACTTCCATGCCTGGATAATTTTTTGATTAATTGTAGAGATGAGGTCTTGCTAAGTTGCTCAGGCTGTTCTTGAACTCCTAGATTCAGGCAATACTCTCACTTCCACTACACAAAATGCTGGGATTACAGGCTTGAGCCATCACACCCAACCTGATACTGATCTTAATCAAAACTATGATTTTTGGCTAAAAGACAGATGAATAGATTAATGGAAGAAAGTAGAGAACCTAGAAGAGACCTCACACAAGTTCTGGCAACTGATTTTGTCAAAGGTACCAAAACAACTCAATGCACAATCTATTAAACAAGCAGTACTAGAGCAATTGGGTATCCATCAACAACAAAACTAATCTTTTTTTAAATTTAAATATTTATTTATTTATTGAGTAAGAGTCTCTGTTGTCTAAGCTGGAGTGCAGTGGCATGCTCATGACCACCAAAGCCTTAACTTGCTAGACTCAGGTGATCCTGCTGCCTCAGACCTCAGCTTTCCAAATTGCTGAACTACAGCTGCATGCTACCACACCCTGCTAATTTTTAAATTTATTGTAGAGGTGAGGTCTCACCAATTTCCCAGGCTGGTCTCAATCCCCTGAGCTCAGGTAATTCTCTTGCCTTGGCATTCCAAAGTGCTTGAATTACAGGTGTAAGCCACCATACCCAGCTCACAAAAATTATCTTGGCCTAAACCTTCCACCTCATACAAATATTAACTGGAAAATAAAATTAACTACAAATAAAAAAGAGTAAACATATAAAATATTTTAGACCTAGGGCTTGGCAACTAATTCTCAGTCATAATACCAAAGGCATAATCCATAAAAGGAAAATAATGATAAATTGGATTTCATCAGAATATAAAATTCTTTATCTGTGAAAGATCCTGTTAAGAGGATGAAAAGACAAGCTACCAGCTGGGAGAAAATAATTTTCAAACTACTGACATAGACTCAGTGGCTGATGGCTGAATCCCAGCACTTTGTGAAGCTGAGGCAAAGGATTGCTTGATCCCGGTGTTTGAGACAAGTCTGAGCATCATAGCAAGATCTGTTCTCTACAAAAAATTAGTCAAATATGGTGGTGTGCACCTGTAGTGCCAGCTATTCAGGAGACTGAGGAAGAGGATTGCTTAAGACCAGGACATTGAGGCTGCTGTGAGCCAAGATTTTACCTCTTCACTCCAGTTTGAGTGACAGAGTAAGACCCCAACTCAAAACCAACAAACATGCAAACACCACAGCCCTGACAAAATATTTCTATCCAGAGTATATAAAGAACTTTTAAAACTTAACAATAAACCAACAAACAATCCAATGAGAAAGTAATCAAAGATATAAAAAGACATCAAAGAGGAGATACAGAGAAAAGTTTGCTTAAAAGAGGACAGCTTGTTTCAAAACAATTAAAAGGATATGCAAATGACAACTCATTTAAAATAATGGAAAAATGTTTAACATTGTTAGACACTAGAAAAATGCAAATTGAGACTATGCTGAGGTGTTATTACACAAATATCAGCATGGTTAATAAAAAAAACCAGTAATACCAAATGCTGGCAAAACGGGTGGAGAAACTGAATCACTTATACCATGCTGATGGACATGAGAAATGCAATTCTGGAAATAATATGGCAGTTTTTTATGAAGCTAAACATACTTACTCATATGCCCCAACAACCACACTTCTGGGCATTTATCTCGGAGAAATTATGACTTAAGTTTACATAAAATCTGTGCATAAATATTCATAGATGCTTTATTCATAATAGCCCAGAACTAGAAACAACCATAATATCTTTAATAGGAGAATGGTTAGAAAAACTGGTGCATCACATCCATACCACACACTACCATGGATTAGTATGCAACAATAAAAATAAACTATTGATACACATAACTTGGATGAATCCTAAGGGTATTATGCTGATTGAAGAATAAACAATCTCAAAATGTCACATGCTGTATAATTCTATTTACTACCACTTTGGGAAATGAAAAAAATTATTGAACTGGATAACAAATGAGTGGCTTCCAGTGGTAAGGAAGGAGGTAGGAGGACTGATATGACAATAAGGAAGTAGCAGGAAAAAGGTCTTTGTGGTGATGAAATAGTTCAGCATTTAGATGTGGTGGTATTATATGATTCTACCCATGTTAAACTACCATAGAACCATACACACACATTGCACCCATGTTGTTTTTTTGACTTTGATATAATACTGCAGCTATTAAAGTTTTATATAGTTATATAAAGTTACTTACATTCACATTAGAGAAACTGGGTGAGTGGTATGAGATCTCTCTGCATAATTTTTTAACTTCCTGTGAAATCTATAAGTATTTCAAACTAATAAATAAAAAATCACTCAAAACCAATTTCTGGTACTGGCTATGATGGAAAAAATCAGTTACAGACTATGCTCTTTATTGATTGCCATTGAAACTTTGGTCACAATTTCAAAATCAACTATCTGAAGACTCAAAAGTAAACCACAACAGGCAGATAGATGAGGGAAGTTAAAACTCAAAGTGAGACAGGAATACTGGTGAGTTTTCTAAAATGCTTTTACTCTTTTGTCAGAGGATGGCCTGAATCACAGAACTAAAGCAAGGACAAACAACAATAACTCAGGAAAACCCTCTTTCTGGCTAGAAGACTAGAAAAAAAGAAGTTACTACAAGCTAAGTGTGAAGAGTGTAGAAGAATTCCCTGTTAATTTATCTTTCTTTTCTCCTGCTGCTTCACAGTGAGTGTGGCCTCAGTTACATGAAAATGTGTGGCAGCATGGAGACTGACACACTAAAATAAACCTATTTTCTTTCCTAGAGCAACTGGGCATAGGGGCCACAGTCCATAAAGGAAGCCCTAGAGAGGAGGCAGATAGAGAAGAGGATCCTCAATTCTAGGCAGGAACACACACAAGTCCTGAGCTCACACCCTATATCAGACTTAAGGAAACACAATGAGGCTGTGAGAACTAAACTATGATATAAATTCCACCCATCTCCCAGACTGACACTGGAGGGGTACATGTGCAGGGCAGAAACAAACAGAAGGCTCTATATGTGGGCTAAATGTCATAAAATTATAGGCAAAAATTGCACCAATGCCAATTTTCTGGTTTTTATGTCTTGCCATCAATTTCAAAGCAAAATCTTTGAAAATGAAATAGACATTGAAAAAACTGCCGACAGAAAACAAGTCAGCACTTGCAGCCTTAATTATTGCAATCTAGATTATTGCCTGCTAAAGCAAATATATTCAACACTATAAGTATATATGTGTATATATAGTCTCTTGATACACAGTCTTACACATAATATATGAAATGTCCACATTTGTATTTAATTCAAAATTACTTGAATACAGATAATCATGAAAATATGACCAATTCTCAAAGAAAACATAATCAGCAATGAGAACCCTGAGATGATTCAAAATGTGGAAATTATCAAGGCCATTAAAGCAGCTTTTATAACCATACATCATGAAATAAAGTTTGCACACCTTTGAAATGATTGGGACAACAGAATTTTCAGTAGAAAAATAGAAGATATTTTTTTTTTTTTTTTTTTTTTTGAGTTGGAGTCTCACTCTGTCGCCCAGACTGGAGTGCAGTGGCCGCTCCCAGCCACCGCAGCCTCGGCCTGCTGGGCTCCGGCGATCCTTCCACCTCAGCCTTCCGAGTAGCCGGAATTACAGGCATGCGCCACCACGCCCAGCTGATTTTTTTGATTTATTGTAGAGATGAGGTCTCGCTACCCAGGCGGGTCTCGAACCCGCGGGCTCAGGCAATTCACTCACCTCAGCCTCCCAAAGGCGCGGGATTACAGGCTGAGCCACCGAGCCCGGCTAATAGAAGATATTTTAAAAGTGGAAATTTTAGAACTAAAAATTATAATATAGAAAATAATTATTTACCTGAATGGTTTAAATAGAAGATTGATGACTAATAAAAACAATCCATGAAACTGAAGATATACTTAGAGAAATTATTTAATTTGAAAGCAGAAATTAAAAACTTCCTGAAAACAAATGAAAATGAAGAAACATCTACCAAAACATCTGGGATGCAATGAAATCAGTTCTAAGAGGAGAATTTATAACTCTAAAAGCACATATCAAGAAAATGGCAAGATCAGAAGTTGAGAGCTTAACAGATCACCTAAGGGAGCTATAAAGAGAAGACTACCAAAACCCCAACTTTAGCAAAATAATCGAATCACCAAAATAAGAATCCAAATACAGGACATAGAAGACAAAAATATCATAGAAAACATCAACAAAACAAATAGCTGGTTCTTTGAAAGAATTGACAAGATTGATGAACCCCTAGCCAGAATGATTAAGAAAAAGAGAGAAAAGTCCAAATATACACAATCAGAAATACAAAAGATCAAATCACAAGTGACCCCCCAAAAATACAAAAGATTATCAGAGATTACTATGTTCACCTATATGGAAACAAATTGATAACCTAAATAAAATGGAGGAGCTTCTGATATCACAAAACCTCCACAATTTAAAACAAGAAGATATTGAGACACTAAATGGACCAATAATAACTCAGGAAATTGACTCTGTCATGAGAGTAAAAAAAAAAAAAATACAGCTCTGGACCAAATGATTTTCAGCAGAATTCTACAAAATGTACAAGGAGGGGCTGAGACCAATCCTATTGAAAGTATTCCAGGAAATTGTGAAAGATGGAATCCTCCCCAAAGCATTTTGCAAAGCTAACATCACACAGACACAAAAACCGGGTAAAGATCTAATGAAAAAAGAGAACTACAGGTCAATATCACTTATGAACATTGATGCAAAATTCTCAACAAGATTCTAGCAAATCAGATCTAAAGCCACATCTAAAAAAAATCATCCACCATGACCAAGAAAACTTCATCCCCAGGATGCAGGGCTGGTTCAACATTTGCAAGACCATAAATATAATTAAATATATCAACAGATGTAAAAACAAGAACTACATGATTATCTCATTAGATGCAGAAAAAGCTGTTGATAAAATCCAGCATCTCTTCTTGATAAAACCCTAAAACACCAGGGTATAGAAGGAACATGCCTCAAAATAGTAAGTGCCATCTATGATAAACCAACAGCTAACATATTGTTAAATGGACAGAGACTGGAAACATTTCCCCTGAAAACTGAAACAAGACAAGGCTGCCCATTCTCACCCCTCTTGTTCATCATTGTGTTGGAAGTCATAGCTAGGGCAATTAGACAAGAGAAGGAAATCAGGGGTATCCATATGGGAAAATAGGAAGTCAAGTTATCCCTCTTTGCTGATGATATAATCCTATGCCTTAAAATTTCGAGGGAATCTGTCAAAAATCTGCTTGCACTGATAAAGGACTTTGGCAAAGTTTCAGGTTTCAAAATAAATGTGCAAAAGACAGTTTCATTCATATACACCAAAAACAAGCAGGCAGAGACCCAAATACAAAGCACTATCCCATTCACAATAACCACACAAAAAAATGAAATACTTCGTCTCTTCCTAACCAGAGAAGTGAAAGACCTTTACAATGATGACTACAAAACACTGCTCAAAGATATCCAAGGAGACACAAACAAATGTAAAAATATTCCATGCTCATTGATAAGAAGAATCAGCATTGATAAGATGTCCATCCTACCAAAAGCAATCTAAAAATTCAATGAATTACCCATTGTTACCAACATCATTCTTCTCAGAACAGGAGACAGCAATACAGAAATCCATATGGAAACATAAATGACCACGAACAGCCAAAACTATCTTTAGCGAAAGAAACAAAGCAGGAGGTATCACACTTCCAGACTTCAAACTTTACTATAAGCCTTCAGTAATCAAAGCAGCCTGGTATTGGTACAAGAACAGGCATATAGACCAATGGAACAGGATAGAGATTCCAGAAGCAAAGCCTCAATTTCTCAACCAACTCATCTTTGACAAAGCCTCCACCACCAACCACTGGGGAGAGAAGAACCCATTCAGTAAATGCTGCTGGGAAAACTAACTGATCACATGCAGAAGACTGAAACAGGACCCCTACCTATCACCGTACACACAAATTAACTCTAATTGGATGAAAGACCTAAACGTAAAATCTCAAGCTATAAGAATCTTAGAAAATTCAGGAGAGATCCTTATGGAAATTGGAACTGGCAACCAATTTCTGATCAGAAACCTTAGTGCCCATACCATTAGAAATAAGATAGACAAGTGGGACCTCATCAAACTGACGAGCTTCTGCAAAGCAAAAGAAACCACCAAGAGAACAGGGAGACAATCCACAGAATGGGAAAAAGTATTTGCCAACTGCATCTAACAAAGGCCTAACATCCAGAATGTACAAGGAACTCAAACGTTCCAAAAGGAAAAAACAAACAGCCCCATTAAAAAGTGGGCAGAATAGACTCTTCTCAAAAGGAGAGATATGGGCAGTCAACAGGCACATGATAAAGTGCTCAGCCTCACTTATCATCAGAGAAATGTAAATCAAAATCACAGTGAGATACCACCTAACGTTAGTCAGAATGGCCATCAGTATTGAAACAAACAACAACAGATGCTGGTAAGAATGCAGAGAAAAAAGAACCCATCTACACTGCTGGTGGGTATGCAAATTAGTGCAACCTCTTTGGAAAACAATGTGGTGATTTCTGATCGAACTAGAAATTGACTTTCCATATGACTCAGCAATCCCCCATTGGGAATATGCACAGAATAACTCAAATAATTCTACAAAAAAGATACCTGCACACACATGCTTACTGCAGCACTATTCATAATAGAAAAAACATGGAACCAATAGCGCTGGCAACCAAAATTGAACTGGATAAAATAATGTGGTACATATATACAGTGGAATATTATGCAGTCATAAAGAAGGACAAGCATATGGACTTTGCAACAAGTTGGATGGATTTAGAGTCAATCATACTCAGTGATCTATCACAGAAACAAAGAAGAGTACCGTATGTTCTCACTTGTAAGCGGACCTTGAACAATTATCATAATACTATAAGAAAGGGATTGGCAGCAGTGGTTAACTACCAGGGGATGGTGGTTTGGATTGGCAGTTGAGGGAGACTGCTAGAGGAGGGAGGGGCACACCTCATCAGCAGTGTACTGCATAATCATGTTTGTATACTTAACCCTGAACTGTACCCC
>NW_007148907.1:0-644 GCF_000164805.1 Carlito syrichta | reverse complement strand
AGACAGACGCCCTCCCACTCGTCAGCCGGCAGCCGGATCCTCGACCCCACAGCCACCCTGACCGCGAAAGGCTCACACGTACACACGCACGCTCTCGGGCACGCACGCAGAGACCCTGAGGGCGAAACATGCCCTGGGAGACAAACGGAGAGAGACGGAGAAGCAGGACAGCAAAAATGAGAAGACGTGACAGTGGGTCCCACACATAGATACCAAGAGAAAAAGAGACGCAGCGCGGAGAGCAAGAGGCAGAAAGATACAGAGAGACAGGAAAGAGGGAGACAGTGTTTGGGGAGGGGGGGCCCCCACGCCACTGGGTGCTGCCGGGTTCAAAGGGAGATGCCTGGGCGCCGCCAGCACAAACTGGAAGGGTTGACGTGGTGACAGTCCCCACGTCTTCCCACATCTACCCAAAGGATGTCCCCAACCCGCTCGGTGTGCCGGAGGGGAAGGCCGGAAGCCAGCCCTAAGCTGCCGTTCCCTGCGCGGCCTGCAGTCCCAAGACTCACCGGGTCCGCCATCCACGCCAGGCGCTTGGATCCCAAGAGATCCGGCCTCTGCGGGGGTTGTGAGACCCTGGCGGTCGTCGTCGCTGGCGCCGATCGAGGATCTGGCACCCCCAGAGCCGTCCTGGGACCCGGCGG
>NW_007148906.1:0-755 GCF_000164805.1 Carlito syrichta | reverse complement strand
ACACGCACGCTCTCGGGCACGCACGCAGAGACCCTGAGGGCGAAACATTCTCTGGGAGACAAACGGAGTGAGACGGAGAAGCAGGACAGCAAAAATGAGAAGACGTGACAGTGGGTCCCACACATAGATACCAAGAGAAAAAGAGACGCAGCGCGGAGAGCAAGAGGCAGAAAGATACAGAGAGACAGGAAAGAGGGAGACAGTGTTTGGGGAGGGGGGGCCCCCACGCCACTGGGTGCTGCCGGGTTCAAAGGGAGATGCCTGGGCGCCGCCAGCACAAACTGGAAGGGTTGACGTGGTGACAGTCCCCACGTCTTCCCACATCTACCCAAAGGATGTCCCCAACCCGCTCGGTGTGCCGGAGGGGAAGGCCGGAAGCCAGCCCTAAGCTGCCGTTCCCTGCGCGGCCTGCAGTCCCAAGACTCACCGGGTCCGCCATCCACGCCAGGCGCTTGGATCCCAAGAGATCCGGCCTCTGCGGGGGTTGTGAGACCTTGGCGGTCGTCGTCGCTGGCGCCGATCGAGGATCTGGCACCCCCAGAGCCATCCTGGGACCCGGCGGCCTTTCGAAGGAGGAACGGGGGCTGCTCCGGGGGTTCCCAAGGCGGCTCCACTTCTGCGTTGGTCAGGCTGCCTGGAAAATCCCTTGAGCGCTCCGCGAATCGGGAGCCTTTCGTCGCTTGGCGGGCGTGGGGGTGGCGGTGACGCCGGGGGCAGAAAAACGGTCGCAGGGTATTGTCGCTCCGCGGGACCCC
>NW_007148905.1:0-12082 GCF_000164805.1 Carlito syrichta | reverse complement strand
TGCCATAGTTTTATTCACATTTTTCTACTTTGTCCAAAGGAATAACTCCAGACTCTTACTTTTTTGGAAAATTCCAAGTTTACACATATATAGCAAAATATATATGTGCACAACTTAATGCATGTATGTTTCCTCGCTACTGTAAAAAATTACCACAAAGTCAGTGGCTTAACACAATACAGATTTGTTATTTTACATTTCTAGAGGTCAGAAGTCCTAAAAATCCAGGTGTTGATAGGGCCAGATTTCTTTTGGAAGCTTTAGAAGAGAATGCATTTCCCTGCTTTCTCTAACTTCTGTCTTCCTGGGCTTGTGGCCTTTTCTTTCTGCCTCAGAGTCAGCAGCAGAGCATCTTCCAATCTCTCTCCCTCTGATTCTGACCCTACTGCCTCCTCCTGATAAGGACCTAACTGGGTAACCCGGGATCATCTCTTGATTTTATCTCATTCACAATTGCTGATGTGAATTTACATCATTCCAAATTCTGTTCCTGGTTGCTGCTGATGTGAATTTACATCTTTGCAAATTCTATTTCTGAATCCTGCAATGTTGTCATATGTATGTGTTATTATTATATTGCTTGAAAATGAATAGTGAGGCAAGGAGAAAGTTAATTGAGATAATTATCTGATATTGACTGTGCAATGTTGTTATTGATTTATGTAGTTGGTAAAAATTGCAAGTTAGTTATTATTTTGTTGTGATTAGTGTTGGATACTTGTATTTTGATATTTCAGTGCTTTCATACTTCAAAGTTAAAAATAAACTACCATAATTATGGAAAATGAAGAAATAAATGTTGATATTTCTGAGGTCGAAGGTGAATCCAGTGAACTTATTAGTGATAGTGAGACAGATAGTGATATAATGATGTGATATAAACAAAGACATATATATATATATTCTGTTTATCACCTGAATAAAAATACAAAGTATGGAATGCTAGCCAGAGTGGAGTTTGAGGCAAATGCTGGACATTTCTGCAACTTTCATCTGTATTGTGAAAAAGGTGACAATTTAGAAAAGACCATTTCACTTGTGCTTAATTACAGAAGTTTGCAGCAACCAGCTTTAGATTTTTTTTTAAATTTCACCTGTTCTATTAGGAAAGTTCAAAATTTGCCAATTGTGAATGTGTTAAGATCCTTAACTTAATCACATCTGCAAAGTTCCTTTTCTATGAAGGATAACATACAGGTTTTAAGGATTAGGACGTGGACAACTTTGGGGCAGGAGATTATTCTGACTATCATAACACTTTTTTACAAGTGAACATACCTAAGTAAACACCATACAGGTTAGTATACAGAATACTACCAGAATCCCAGAGCCTCGGTAAATACCAGTGGCAATTATTATCACTACCAATGAATGGGTTCCTTCTGTGAATCCTAAAGTAAAGTGAATTGGAAGCAAAAGTAGCTGGGTTGATTTCTTGATCAATATACCAGACTGTACTTCATCCTTCCCTTTGGGAGGCTTGTGGGCCAAATCAGATCTTTGGGTATGCTTCTCTCTTCTCTGTGCTCTGTGCTGCTTTCTATCTTGATCATCAGTCTCTTGAGTAGAATACTTATACACAAAGCAATTAAAAAATATAAAATTCTCTCCGTCCCAAGAATCTTCCATTTTAAATGGTTCAGCCATTTGCTGGCACACAATTTATTTTAACACTATTGTGTGGTGTGCTGAAATGTGCAGCCCACAAAAGTGCACTTTTGTCAAATGCCCTGTATTTGGAGGGTTCTGGATGCTTCCTCTTACTGATAACTAGCCAAATGGGAGTAAGGGAAAGGAGCCATAGCCCTGAGCCCACAACCCTAATCCACTCAATTGAACTGTCTCCAAATCATGTCACATGAGTTCTTCTCCAGATTTAGTCTCCGGCTCTTTGGAAGATGACAAATTGGTAGCCTGCTCTGGGTTGGAAGCCATTCCTTTTATTGTTCATGATTTGAAGAATGTGTGTACACTCTCTGCTGGTAGGAGGTGATATTTGTCTGTGATGAGTCGATGAACAAAACAGGAATGACTTTCTATTGAAAGGAAAATGTGGTTATGTGGGACTCTCGTTTGTGAAAACACCCCCATACTGTCACCTCAACTTATATGGACTCAGACTGCAGAGTCAAGAGAATTCAAAGATTCACAGAGGATTTTTAGAAACCTGGGTTCCTAGACATCAAAGAAGGAACTGTAATGAAAAAGATGACTGAAAAATCATTCAGAAAGTGCCAGGTCGAGGCTGGCCTAAGATATTGGAAGATGAAGCCTTACTTATGGAAAAACTGCCAAGAATGTCTGCTAAGAAGATGAGAAAAGAACTTGAAGCATGTCAGTGCTCTGGAAAGGAAGTTCTCCCACCAATCACACCCCACAAAGTACAGAAGCAGGCAAGTGTCCATGTAGTGTGATTCTGTTTGTATGTGGGCTGTGGCCCTGACGATGTCCCTTTTGAATGGATAGCACCACTAGTCATCTTAGCACTCTTCTAAGAAATGTTTGGTTTGCTTCTCTCACCATGGGCATTTTGCCTGAACTAGACAGTTCAACTTCATGAAAAGAAGTATGTTTGATAAAGAGATATCTATTTGGCTAAAACATATTGAAGTGATGTATTTTATATGTGCTTTATTTTTATAGAGGTCTTTTGTGAGACAGCCACAGGTGCTGGTGTTTATAAGAACATTATAGTGTTGCTGAGAACTAGAGTGGTAGCAGCAATCATAGGAACAGGTGGCGTTAACCTGTGTAAACTGGTAGAGGGGGGCCAAGGGAGTGACTTCCTCAGAGACCCAGTGTCCCTCAGACGTTGGCTAGTTCTCCACGCTTTCAGGGCAGAGTGAGTATGTAGATGCTTTCTTGTCAATATTTGCCCTTGGTCTTTAGTTTAGATGCTTCTACCCAGTAGGAAGTGGATGGGAAAGGAAGTAGATGAGTAATTTTCCACATTAGTAATTAACTGTTAATGTAGTTAACCTGTTCATGATGTTGTGTTTAAACTCAGATCCTCAGATACTCTGCTGGATGTTCAGAGAGTTTTGCTAGGGAAGTGGGGGCAGAATCACTTACCTAGATGTTAGCATAGCATAGTGACCTACACAGTTTTTTAGAGATATCTTTATTGCGCTAATATTTTTCTGGTGGAAAAGACATCGTCATTTATTCTACTGGCATAGATTTTTTACCCAGTTTCACAAAATGAAATCATGTGATTAAGGGAATGCCATGACCTTTAGAGAAAGTAGGTCACACATGTGAGTCTCTCTCCCAGGGTGGTGTGCTCACCCTAGCTTTTGCATTTTTTTCTCTCTTTTGGGCTACAGACAGTACCTGGAGGCCAGGCAGGCCTAATTTTGTAGCATTCATAGTGTGTGAGGTGCCTAGAGTGTCTGCATGACTCTGAGAGTGCTTCCTAACTGTGATGCTCTGGATGCTTCCTGTACCTGGCTCTGTCCCTGGTCCTGGGTCCTTGGCTAGTTGGCGATCTCCTTAGATGTGGTTCCTTTGCTTCACAGGACCTATCTCAACCTGCTTTTCTCTGTCCTTTGCTGGCATCCCTCAATTCACCTCTTTCCTCTGTGGACTGTGATGTGGTGTGAAATGGACTTACTGCCTGTCAAACCTGAGCTATGAGCTCAAATTCTGCCCTGCTGCCCCACCCACAACATCTTTGTCCTCCCTCGCCCTCCCCTTCCTAATGGACCTTTACCTCTTGGACTCCAGGGCCACAACCCTGTCTCATGGCCACTCATGCCACCACTCAAAAGTTTGATGCAGGATGTATTTATTGTAAATGACAATGTTATCATTTCCAATTCTAGGATTTATCATGGTATTATTTACTTACTTATTTTAAAATCTTAAGGACTTTATCTAAAAGACGAAGTTTTTAGAAGGTATCAGAAAGAACATGATTGTACCAGTCTTTTTCTCACTATGTATTATAGGAAGAACAGGTTCATTTTATGGTAGGTATTGATTAGTGTACTCACAAAGCTAATGGTCTTTTCAAGGGAGAAAGTCTTTTCTTTGGAAATGTCTTTATACCTACATTCTCTTTATTGAAATTGTTCTAGTTGACTTTGAACTGTTTCTCAGAGACCTGGATTCCCAATTTCTGCCCATAGAAAGTATGTGGGGCTAAGTAGTTCATGTTCCAATCATTAGCAGTTATTGAATGCTTCTCTCATGTCAAGGCTACGCATATGGACCTCACATTCCCATGACACCTATCTCTGGGAGGTATTACTTGCCCAATTTTTAAAGCACAGGCAATTGAGGCTTAGAGATTTAAAACATAAGCTGGCAGTCTCTCAGCAAATAATAATGGTGCTGGGTGGCACACCCAGGTCTTTGACTCCAAAGCCAGCCTTTGTTCTTTTCTTCTTGGTTTTTATTTGTTTGTTTTTAACTGGGAAAAAAAATTTTAGATTGTGGAAAATCGTAGAGAATGATAAAGAAAAGAATCCATGTACTGTCCTCTAAAATTAGCAAACATTTTGGCATATTGGTTTCTGATTTAATTCATATAAGACAGCATTACACATAAAGAAGTTCTCTTTTTACTCCTCCCCTGTTCTGTTTCTCTTTCTTCTTTCAACCTCCCATCTTCTTCAAAGGCCATTTGGTCTCCATCCAGGCCATGTTTTGATGTTTTGGCTTCATATCTACTTATCTATTATTAGTATATAGCTTAGCTTATATATTTAGACATTTATCTAAATTTTAATTTATAATATAGAAAATAAATTTTATTGTACATGTTTTGCAACTTTTTCCAGTTTTGCTTTTGATGTTATTACAAATAGATCTAAATTATTCATTTCAATGGCTGTCCAATATATTTTTATTTAAATATATCATACTGTATTTATCCTATTAATAGACATTTTAATACTTTTTACAGACAATGCCAAACATATCTCCATGCTGCCCTACCCGGGAAATCTGTTGGAGGAGGAAATATGCTTAGAGTTATGGGGTTGGCACAGTTTCATCTTTACTGGATATTGCTCAATCACTTTCCAAAGTGTCATTCATTTCTACCAGTGATGTGGGAGAGGGCAGAGTTTTTCCAAATGCTCACCACCACTCAGCACTGTGTGGACCATCATTTTGGTCGGTGATGAAATAGCATCTCATCATTTTAATTTTAATTTGCATCAGCCTGATTACTACTCATTACAGGTTGTGAGATTGAAAAATTACTTGAGCATATTGGCAATTCAAGTTTTCTCCTTTATGAGTACATGTTCATATATCTTTTATTCATTTTTATATTAGGTTATTTATCTTTTTCCTGCTGTTTTGTAGGAACTCTACATATTGTCAATATTCATTACTTGTCAAAAAATATTTAGGTGCCATTATCTTCTTCTAATGAATGGTTTTTGTGGTATCTTTTAGAATATACAAGTTTTTAGTGTTGGCATAGTTAAACTTAATATTTTTGTCTGTGTTGTGTGTCTTGTTTGTCATAAATATATTTTCTGTAACAGTTTTGTTGTTTATCCTTAGGTCTTTAATTACAACTCGCATGCTCCTTCCCCTGTTCCCTTCTTTTCTTTCTGCAGTACTTATTACCTTCTAATATATCATGCACTTTACTTATCTGTTTTGTTTATTTTGTCTGTTGTCTGTTTCCCTCCACTAAAGTGTAAGCTCCATAAGGGCAGGAACTGTTTTGTTCATGGTTGTATCCCTAACACACAGAAGAGTCACTGGCATATAGTAGGTGCTCAATAAATATTTGTTGGACAAATAAAAAATAATCTATTGGAATTTATTTATTTTTCCACCTTTTTTTTCTCTTGGAAATCTTGGATTCCTCCTTTTTTTCTCTTGGAAATCTTGTTTCTCTAACAGCATTGAACATTGCCTTACTGAGTTTTTTCCATTCCTGCACCATTGTCTTTTATTATTCCTGTCATTTTGCCCCTTGGTTAAAGACATCAGGAAATCCAGTACTTGGGCTTAGGAGTGAGAATGGGGATGAAGAAGAGCCAGGTACAACTGATAGAAAGTTCTTCTTTGATGAGATAGTCAGTAAACAAATAAGAAACGCCTCTTGTGACCAAGTGAAAAAACAGGTGTGAGTTCTGCTCTCAAAGGACTTCCTGGCTAACAATTAAACTCTTTAGAACTTGAGGCAGAATGTGACAAGTAATAGGCATAGTTATGAACTCTGTGTGCTGGGAACACAGAAGCTGGATCACATAGTGACTAAATTCTTAGGCTTTGAGTAAATGAAATCTAGTTTTGTGTCCTGCCTCTGCCCCTGACTAAGCTTTGAATCTTGAGCAAATGACTTATCCTCTCCAATAATATGGGAATGATCATAGCAGTAACTCCTCCAGAGATGGTTGTAAGGATTGACTAATATAAGGCATGCTAAGTGCTCAGAACTGCACCTACAACTATAAACTAATTCCAGTGTGGATAGAGAGTCCTTAGGGAGGAGGTACTGCTTGACCAGGTCTTACAGGATGGGTTGGATTTTTCTAGGCATTGTTTAAATTGGTGGACATGCCAGACAATATATAGAATAAATACAAAAAAACATGGAGACCAGAAAATATAGGGTGCGTTCATGGAGCATTAATGTGGTTTGGATTGTGGGAGGCAGTCAGAAATGAAGAGGCTGGAAATATGAGTTGAGAACAGCTGAGGTGGGTTATCAGCCACTGAGCCAAGAAAAATGTCCTTTATGATTCTGCTTATAATCCTCCAATGGCTCCCCAGTGCCCAATCAGATCTGATCCCAGAGTGGTGCCTCTGGGGAAATAGATGGGGAGAATGGCTGGAAGGTTCCAAGAAAGGCCCTGGCTAGTGCAAGAGAGAGTTCAAATTCCAGGTACTTGTACAGTTTCTAAAATACCATTTTTTGGCACCAGGTTTGTGCCAGGTATGGTCTAGGTTCTTCCATATATACAGAAGATGCCAAAAAAATGTATACACATTATAAGAAAGGAAGAAAATGATATTAAATTGTAATAATGTATATTGATAACAAAAGATGAATACAAGTCTTGTTTGACTTCTGCAATTGCAAGAGGAACTCAAAGTGATTACCATCAGCATCCAGACGCTTCTGAAAAGTACTTTAAAAAGTAATATATAGATAATATCTCTTAAACGTGTATACATTTTTTTGGCTAACTGGGATTTATTACATCATTGTGAGACAACTTTCTCCCTGTATTCCTGTTCTGGATATGGGATTTTGTCTCTGAAATGGAATTCATTGAATAAAGTACAGGGATACATATGCTGCTTTCTCACTTCTTCGTTCTACTTGCCCCTTCTAATATCATGGAGGAATAAAGAACAGCCAAAAGAATTAGGGTCCCAGCAGATCCTTTGTGAAAGAAGATATCAGTCCAGGCACAGTGGCTAAAGCCTATAATCCCAGCACATTGGGAGGCCTAGGAGAGAGGAATGCCTGAACCCAGGGGTTCGAGACCAACCAGGCAACATGGTGAGACCTTGTCTCTACAATAAATAAATGAATAAATTAATTAATTAATTAGCCGGGCATGGTAGCATGTGCTTGTAATTCTGGCTACACGGAAGACTGAGGTGGAAGGATTGCCTGAGCACAGCAAGTCGAGGCTGCAGTGGCTGTGAGCGTGCCATTGTACTCCAGCCTGGGTGACAGAGTGAGACTCCAACAGGAAGGAAGGAAGGAAGGAAGGAAAGAAGGAGATATCGGATGTCAACATTCTTCCCAGCTCCGCCTAAAGGAAGGAAGGAAGGAAGGAAGGAGATATCAGATATCAACATTCTTCCCAGCTCTGCCGGAAGGAAGGAAGGAAGGAAGGAAGGAAGGAAGGTATCAGATGTCAACATTCTTCCCAGCTCTTCCTAAGTTCCAGGGCAGCATCACAGCCGATAAGTTGTTGTCTCAAGTAGGATGAAAGCAAACAAAACTCTGAAGAACCCTGGCCTTGGACCCAGAGAGACTTATTTGGGTCATGATCTCAGCCCCACTAGCATCTAGATGATTGAGGAAGTGAACACATGATGAAAGCCTTGGAACCTCAGTTTCCTCATTAAGTGGGGATAATCACATGGAATTGTTCCTAAGAACCACGGGCTAGCCCAGCAGAGTTCCTGGTACCCTGCACATGCCTCTCTTCTTCCTCAGTGAATGTGCTCAGATTGGGAAGCCAATTTAATCATCCTTCTCTGACACTTACACAGTCAAGTCATTTTTAGATGCCCAGGAGAATCTAGATATACTGTTCCTCTCCTTAAAGAGAAGTTGGGTTATCTTTAATATAAGATACAAATCAAACCAAATTAGATTATTTTACCTCACAAGCCAGTTTCGACTGATCCATTTGAATGATGTAGTTCTATTTTTATATATTGCTTCAAACATAATAGGAAAAAAGTGATTAAAATATGTACCATGTTCATATCTAACCTGGCTGAATGCCACAAGACACATTAATTGAAAATGAATTTCCACAAACCCAATCAAGCACCATGAAGATGAAAATGTACACTTTCCTCTCCATTCCTTCATTGATTTTTCATTTTCCCCCCTCAGAGCTTCATTTAGCAATTTTTCAGTTTCGTTTTGTTGTGGCCTTAATTCATTCCCCTCCCTCCCTCCCCCAGAAATGAGATAATGTACCATTTCCCTTGTCCTTATTAAACTGTTCTTTTATGCTGCATTAGTGCAGGACACATTCTGATCTTGTCATATTTCTCTATGCATGATTTTTTTCTTATTAAAAAGAGGCTAAGCTTTATTATTTTTATTCTTGTATTTTGTGGTAGTTTTTATCGAGGAGAATGCACTTAAAAATACAATAACTATGAAATTGCAATGTTACAGGCTTCCAAAATAGAATTAAGAGAAGCTGTAGCAAAAATAAAAAGTCTTCTCTGAGGAAGAGTATAAAATATCAATTATTCTCATTTTTCACAGGGGAGGTATTTGGGGATCAAACATAATTCCTCTTTTGTTAAGGGAAATGGAAACAACAGTTTGCCAGATTACAGCAGGATCAGGAGTTTGGGTTAAAGACAAGGCCCTGTCAGGGCAAGAGGAAGCAAAGGTAGAAACAGCCTAAGCCTGATTGAGCTCTAGAAGGTTCTTGCCTGATCTTTTCATCCGTGCCCCTGCAATTCACTGATTCACTACATTTCTAGGGTTTTGAAAATATTAATGGGGATCTTATGAAATTTCTGAGCTTTCAAATAATCTAACAGCATATATTTCCCCCTGAAAAAGCATTAGGAACTCACAATAAAGTATTGTACACAATAAAGTATTGAACCCAGAATTCATATCATTCAAAATGATAATCTCATTTTGATTAGAAGTTTTGGTTATACATCTTTGAAACATTTTTCTTTTTTTTCTTTTTTCTACATAATTTTTATTTTAAAATTGTGGGGTACAGTTAAGGGTTAGGTATACAATATGCATTGTGCAGTTACCCTTGTTGATTTCAATGGGAACATGAATCATTCCTTCATAAATGCAGTTTGAAGTAGAAAGTCTATAAATGGGAGTCCATGGGAAAGAGTGACAAAGCTGGGGTGTCAGTGACAGAGTTTGGAGAACTTTAGTGTATTTGCTAATGTGTGGTTGAGTTTTGTGACATGAGTGTGCATGTATACACACAGCCCCCACACCCTAATTTTGAAAAAATGTGCTGGTGGGCCTTAAGTGGCTATTCCTAACTTTAAAATGAAAACAAAGAAAATAACAAACAAAGAAAATAAATATTGCAATAGTCATAAACTTAGTATGGATTTGAAATATTAAATTCCCTGTTCCAGACAAGATTTAGACAGTTTGATAAAATGTAATCAGTTTTGTTGTTGTTGCTTTTTGTTGTTGTTGTTCTGAGTCGGAGTCTCACTCTGTCACCCAAGCTAAAGTGCAGGGGCATGCTGCTCATGGCCATTGCAGCCTTGACCTGCTGGACTGAGGTGATCCTTTCCCCTCGGCCTTCCAAGTAGACAGAACTACAGGTACACGCTACCATGCCCGGCTAATTTTTTATTTATTGTAGAGACGATGTCTCGCCAAGTTGCCTGGGCTGATCTTGAACCCACAGGCTCAGGCAATCCACTTGCCTTGGCCTCCCAAAGTGCTAGAATTACAGGCTGAGCCACCGAGCCCGGCTTGTTTTTTTGTTTTTAATTTTAAAGAGTTTATCTGAGCAAGTAGTAGTCCATTAATCAAGCAACACCAGGCCATAAGCGGTTGAGGGCTTCATTTAGGGGGCACAAGGGAAAAACTTTTATAATATATTTGCAGAAGCAAAACAATTAAAATATTTAATTCTTAAAGTAGAAAGTCCCTACTTAGAGGTTTGTTGGTGTCTTCTGACTGATAAAAGTCTCTAGTTAGAGGTTAGTTGGCAGTTTCTGATTGGTCAGGCTTAAATTTTGTTTTCTAAGCTGAGTTGGGTTTTTGGCTTGCTTAGGTAAGAACTCAAGACACTAGTGTCATCTCAGTCTAGTGGCCTCCCATGTAATTATTAATAATGATTCTTCCTTTTGGTCAGCCTCTCATTTGTGAGAGATGGACCAAAACTTGTGTGACATGCTCTGTTACCATCATGGCTGGTTTGTCTTTATCTCAGTGGGAAACTCCTAAGTGTGACCTTCAGTTTTAAGGTAACTTGCATCAGTGAGGTGAGGTGCTCATGGCACTCCCAGTGGATAATAAAGCTGATGTGTATCTTTCACGTGCTGTTCCTATGTGTTTCCTGTTTTACATAAAGCATTTTTCATGTATATTGTCATTTTCTAGCTGGTAAAAGAAAAAAAACCCAATGTCAATGTCTTAACAGCCCATGTCAAGTTCTGTCTGGTATTTAATACTTATTTGCTACTGTATTTCCTCATTCATATCTCTTCACAGTCCCGAGTTCAATACTGGGTTATGTTTAATGAGTCTTGCACAACTGGTACTATTCACATAATTCTAACTATAGCGCTGTATCATTTTCTGACACCTGACATGAAATGGCATGTGTCCTACATGCTATTAGTGGAAAAAAATTCCAGGACACTGAGAAACCTCACAAGTTCCAAGGCTACACTGAATCCGTAACGAAACCATATTAAGTTTCTGTACAATGTCATTCTGGTTGACATATGAACTCTTTTTCGCACAAATTGGGAGGAATCCTTTTTACTATAGCAGTCTGTTTCCAAAGCAGTTTATTAAAATGTGCAGATTGGTCAGGGAGCTCCCCTCCTGAGAGAAGTGATGTTTTATATCAGGTCAAGCGAGTGTGGTTGTTCATGTCTGTAATCCCAGCGGTCTGGGAGGCTGAGGCGGGAGGATTACTTGAGGCCAGGGGGTTCGAAACCAGTCAGGAAACATAGTGAGACCTCGTCTCTACAAAAAAAATTTAAAAATTAGCCAGTCACAATAGCATGCACCTGTAGCCCAGCTCCTCGGAGGCTGAGGTGGAAGGATCGCCTAAGCCCAGGAGGTTAAGGCTGCAGTGAGCTGTGCTTGTGTCATTTTACTCCAGCCTGGACAAAAGAATGAGACTAAACTAAAAAAAAATTATACATGTATAAGATGATTGATGCAGTAAACATTTGTTCCCTGTGGGCCTGGGTCTAGTGCAAGGGAAAGAAAGGATGGCAGTCACTGAGATGTGTCCTAATGGGATTTGTTCAAGGGGCTGAGACATCACAGGGAGGGAGACACAAAGCCAGCTGGAAGGATCTGAGAATTGCTGGCCTGGGAGGTGACTGTGAGTAGATTATGGTAGCTGCAGTTCTTCTGATGGAGAAGGGAAGGGAGGGTGGGAGACATACCTGACAAAAGCACCAGGCTGTGCAAAAGCCTGGAGGCAGGACCATAGTATGTTCACAGAGTACTAAGTGGATTGAGTGGCGTAAATGTAGGATTTGTTGTGGGATGGGACAGGTATAAAATGAAAGTTGGAAGACAGAGTGGGAGTAAAGCAGAAGAGCCTCCTGTTCTCGCTAGGGAGTTTGAACATTAGATGCTTGGGAGGGTTTTTCCATAGGAAAGTGGGATATTCAGCATTTCTGGGTCCGAGTCCTGGATATCTATATTTTGACAAAG
>NW_007148904.1:0-412 GCF_000164805.1 Carlito syrichta | reverse complement strand
CTAGATAGTGAGCTGAATTTACTACCTGAAATAAGGAGCTAGCTACCTACCTAGCTATCTAACTAGCTAGCTGAGTTAACAAGCTGACTTAACTAGCTAGCTAGCTGAAATAACAAGCTGACTTAACTAGCTACTTTGCTACTTAGCTGACTTAACTAGCTTAAATAACTAGCTACCCAGCTGTTAGCCATCTGAGTTAACTAGCTTTTAAACTAGCTAGTGAGCTGGTTAGCCAACTGATTTAACTAGTTAACTTGACTAGCTAGCGAGATGGCTAACCAGCTGACTTAACTAGATAGCTACCATGATAGGCAGTTGGCTAGCCAGTTGACTTATCTAACTGACTTAACTAGCTAGCCATCTGACAACTAGCTGACTTAACTATATAGCTACCTAGCTTGCCAGCTGATTT
>NW_007148903.1:0-1549 GCF_000164805.1 Carlito syrichta | reverse complement strand
CTAGCTACCTAGCTAGAAAGCTCACTGGCCAGATGACTTATCTAGCTGACTTTAATTGCTAGCCAGTTATCTGTCCAGTTGATTAACTAGCTAGCCTGTTGGTTAGCCAGCTGAATTAACTAGCTGTCTTAAACAGTTAGCTAGCTGGCTAACCAGCTGACTTAACTAGCTAGTTACCTAGCTAGCCAGCTGGAAACATTACGGAGTTAACTAGCTGACTTAACTAGCTATCCCGCTTGAAGCCAACTGACTTGCTTGCTACCTAGCTAGCCATCTATCTAGCCAGTTGACTTAACTACTTGAATTAACCAGCTAGCCAGCTTGCTAGCCAACTGACTCAACTAGATGACTAACTAGTGAGCCTGATTGCTAGCCAACTGACTTAACTAGCTCTCTACCTAGCTGGCTACCTGGCTAGACAGATGAATTAACTATAGGACTTATTTAACTAGTCAGTTGGTTAGCCAACTGAGTTAACTATCTCACTAACTAGCTAGTCTGCTGTCAATCCACCTGACATAACTAGGTGACTTACAAAGCTGGCCTGATTTTTGGTCAGCTGCATTTACTATCTTTCTATATACCTAGCCAGCTGTCTAGCCTGCTGACTTAACTAGGTGAATTAACTATTTAGCCAGCAGGCTAGACAGCTGATTTGACTATCTAGCTACCAAGCTAACCAGCTGTCAAGTGAGTTGACTTATCTAGGTAACATAACTAGCTAGCCAGCTGGCTACAAGGCTGATTTAATTGCCTAGCTACCTCGCTAGCCAGCTGGATAGCCAGATGACTTAACTAGCTAGCTACCTATGTAGCCTGCTGGTTTGCCAGCTGACTTAACTTCCTAGCTACCTAACCAGCTGGCTAGTGAGCTGACTTATCTAGGTTGTTTAACTAGCTAGGTAAGTGGCTAGCCTGCTGACTTAACTAGCTAGATACCTAGCTAGGCAGCTGGCTAGCCAACTGACTTAACTCGCTTACTTACCAAGCTGGCATGCTGACTTAACTAGCTGACTTAACCAGCTAGCTACCTAGCTAGCCAGTTGGCTTAACTAGCTGACTTAACTAGCTAGTTACCTGACATGACTAGCTGACTTATATATCTAGCTTTCTATCTAGCCAGCTGTCTTAACAAGCTGAAATAACTAGCTAGCCAGATGACTAGCCATCTGACGTAACTAACTTTTTAACTAGCTAAACAGCTGGATAGCCAACTGACTTAACGAGCTGACTTAAGTAACTAGCCAGTTGGTTGCCAGATGACTTAACTAGATGACTTAACCAGCAATTCAGCTGGCTAGACAGTTGCCTTAAATAGCTGGCTACCTATCTAGCCACCTGGCTAGCCTGCTGACTTACCTAACTGAATTTAGCTGGCAAGCTGTCTAGCCAGCTCACTTAACTAGATAGCTATATACCTAGTCAGCAAACAAGCTTCCAGACTTAACTATCTGACTTGAACAGTTAGCCTACTGGCTAGAAAACTGACTTATCTAGCTAGCTGCCTACCTAGTCAGTTGTCTAGACAGCTGACTAAACAGCTGACTTA
>NW_007148902.1:0-814 GCF_000164805.1 Carlito syrichta | reverse complement strand
GATTCCTTCTTTTTTCTTAGCAAGAGACCATGCAGTTTCCTGTATGTGAGGACTGCTCTTACCCACATTCATGCCTCGAATCCCTGATCCTTTCTTAGGCGTCAGCAAGATGCCCTGTAGAGTTTCAGGACTGTGGACTCATATAACCCAGATTCCTTATTTTTAGCAACAGTCGTGCAGTTGCCTGTATATGAGTACTCCCTTTCCCAGATAAATGTGTCGAAACCCTGATGCTTGTTAGGACCTTAGGAAGACGCCTTGTAGTTTTTTGGGGATTGATAACACATGTCACCCAGATTCCTTATTCTCTCTTAGGAAAAATCTGTGCAGTTACCTGTATATAAGGATTTCATTTCCCTACATTATACTTCAAAAACCCAAATTCGTGTTTAGCCCTTAGCAAGACACCCTGAGGTTTTTTTTGGATTTGCGGACACATGTAAACCAGATTCCTTGTTCTTTCTTAGCAATAGACACTGCAGTTTCCTGTGTATGAGGACACCCCTTATCCAGATTCCTATTTCAAAACCTGATTGGAAGTTATCTCTTAGCAAGATGCTCTGTAGGTTTTTGGGATGGAGGACTCGTGTAACTAAGATTCCTTATTCTTCTAGAGCAACAGGTAGTATAGTGTTCGGTATATGAGGACCACAATTATTGAAATTCCTGCTTCATTCTCAGACACTCGCCGAGGCATTTCCTGGTTACCTAGAATTCCAGTTGCTTGGATATCAAGTGAAAGACTCCCATAAAGTTCTTGTGGGATTGGAACCAAAGATTCCTGGTTCCCTTTTCAAAAGAAAAAATAAAAAAG
>NW_007148901.1:0-681 GCF_000164805.1 Carlito syrichta | reverse complement strand
CCTATTTCAAAACCTGATTGGAAGTTATCTCTTAGCAAGATGCTCTGTAGGTTTTTGGGATGGAGGACTCGTGTAACTAAGATTCCTTATTCTTCTAGAGCAACAGGTAGTATAGTGTTCGGTATATGAGGACCACAATTATTGAAATTCCTGCTTCATTCTCAGACACTCGCCGAGGCATTTCCTGGTTACCTAGAATTCCAGTTGCTTGGATATCAAGTGAAAGACTCCCATAAAGTTCTTGTGGGATTGGAACCAAAGATTCCTGGTTCCCTTTTCAAAAGAAAAAATAAAAAAGTGGCGATATAGAAGCTCATATTACAGATTAAACCTTATCAAAAGAACTTCTAGATTTCGGCGATTGAGACCTCCAAGAACCGGTTCCCTTTCCGTTCTCAGCAAGATGCCCTAATGTTTCCTGTCTATGTGGATTCCAAAACTCTGTATACAAAAATGTAGATTCCCAGATATTTCCTAGGGACTTTGAATCCATGATTCCTGGTTCCAATTTAATAATTCGTATTAAATATTTGGCTACTGGATAACCATCAGCCTCACTCCAAATAAAAGTAAAAACAGAAATTTAAGGTTTACCAAGTTCATCTTAAGACAAGAGTTACACCAAATGCGGCAAGAAGATACTTTTGTTCCGAGAATCTGGCCTGGGTTGTCCCTAGGAAC
>NW_007148900.1:0-1559 GCF_000164805.1 Carlito syrichta | reverse complement strand
CTTCCTGGTTACCTAGAATTCCAGTTGCTTGGATATCAAGTGAAAGACTCCCATAAAGTTCTTGTGGGATTGGAACCAAATATTCCTGGTTCCCTATTCAAAAGAAAAAATAAAAAAGTGGCGATATAGAAGCTCATATTACAGATTAAACCTTATCAAAAGAACTTCTAGTTTTCAGCGATTGAGACCTCCAAGAACCGGTTCCCTTTCCGTTCTCAGCAAGATGCCCTAATGTTCTCTGTCTATGTGGATTCCAAAACTCTGTATACAAAAATGCAGATTCCCAGATATTTCCTAGGGACGTTGAATCCATGATTCCTGGTTCCAATTTAATAATTCGTATTAAATATTTGGCTACTGGAAAACCATCGGCCTCACTCCAAATAAAAGTAAAAACAGAAATTTAAGGTTTACCAAGTTCATCTTAAGACAAGAGTTACACCAAATGCGGCAAGAAGATACTTTTGTTCCGGGAATCTGCCCTGGGTTGTCCCTAGGAAACTAAGGGACTTGTACTGACAGATACCCGTTTACAACTCTCAAGGAGACCAGAATTTTCCTGGAGACCTGAAATGACTGATTCATAATACCCACAAGCCAAATATCTCCAAAACACGAGGCAAGCTCGAAGCCCTGATCCGTGTTTAACCCGCAGCAAGACACACTAAGGATTTCTCATATTGGAGACTAGTGTATCACAGATTCCTTATTTTTCCTCAGCGAGGCCATTTATTGTCCAGTATATGAGGAATCCGTTTCCCTAGAATCCTGTTTGAAACCCTGATTCTTGTTTAGCCCTTAGCAAGATGTCATATAGATATTGTGATGGAGGAACCGTGTAAATCACGTTTCTTATTTCTACTTAGCAACAGGTCATGTAGACTCTGTATATGAGGCCCGCTATTACCTATTTTGCAGCTTCTAAATCCTGATTCTTGTTTAGCCCACAGCAGATTGCCTATTGAGTTTTAGGACTGAAGATTGTTATAACCCTGATTCTTTTTCTTCCTTAGAAAGGGGCCGTGTATTTTCCTGAATATTAGGAATATCCATGCATAGATCCTGATTCGAAACTATGATTCCTTTTAACCCTTTCCAAGATGCCCTGTAGATTTTTGGGATTGAGGATTCGTGTAACCCAGATTCCTCATTCTTTCTTACCCAAAGGTCAAGTAGTTGCCTGTATATAAGGACTCCATTTCCCCAGATTCATGCTTAGAACACCCTGATTCGTGTTAGACCATAGCAAAACGCCCTGAAGTTTTTTTTGGGATTGAGGACACGAGTAACGCAGATTCCTAATTCTTACTTAGCAAAAGGCAGTGAAATTTCCAGTATGTGAGGACTGCCATTACCCAGATTCCTACTTCAAAAACCTGATTCATGGTTACCTCTGAGGAAGACCGTCTGTATTTTTTGGAATTGAGTTCTCATGTAACAAAGATTCCTCATACTTCCTTAGCAATATGTCGTGTAGTTTCCTGTATATGACGACTCCCATTACCCAGCTTCCTGTTTCACTCTGCTGAATGCTGAGACAGTTCTTGGTGACCTAGAAT
>NW_007148899.1:0-8137 GCF_000164805.1 Carlito syrichta | reverse complement strand
TTCTCAGCAGATGGCTTGATGTTCCCTGTCTAAGTAGATTCCAAAACTCTGTATACAAAAATGCATATTCCTAGGTGTTTCCTAGGGATGTGGAATCCATGATTCCTGGTTACATTTTAATAATTCATACAAAATATTTGGCAACTGCAAAACCATTTGTCTCTCTCCAAATAAAAGTACAAACCGAAATTTAAGGATTTAGTGCCCTTTATATGAAGACTGCTATTACCCACATTCACGCCTCCAATCCCTGATTCTTCTTTAGCCGTCAGCAAGATGCCCTGTAGAGTATCAGGACTGAGGACTCGTATAAACCCAGATTCCTTATTTTTAGAAACAGCCGTGCACTTGCCTGTATATGAGTACTCCCTTTCCCAGATACATGCATCGAAACCCTGATGCTTGTTTAGACCTTAGGAAGACGCCATGCAGTTTTTTGGGTATTGAGAACACAGGTCGCACTGATTTCTTATTCTGTCTTACAAAAAGTCGGTGAAGTTGCCTGTATATGAGGATTTCATTTCCCTAGATTATGCTTCAAAAACTAAAATTCGTGTTTAGGCCTTAACAAGAAACACTGAGGTTTGTTTGGGGATTGCGGACACGTGTAAGCCAGATTTCTTATTCTTCCTTAGCCATAGAGAGTGCAGTGTCCTGTATATGAGGACACCCATTATCCAGATTCCTACTGAGAAAACATGATTGATGGCTATCTCTTAGCAAGACGCTCTGTAGGTTTTTGTGATAGAGGACTCGTGTAATCAAGATTCCTTATTCTTCCATAGCAACAGGTCATGTTGTGTTCTGTCTTTGAGACTCCCATTAATGAAATTCCTGTGTCATTCTCAGCAAGACGCTGAGACATTTCCTGGTGACCTAGAATTCCAGTTGCTTGGATATCAAGAGAAAGACTCCCATAAAGTTCTTGTGAAATTGGAACCCAAGATTCTGGGTTCCTTTTCAAAAGGCACACTAAAAATGTGGCAACATAGAAACCCAGATTGCTGATTAAACCTTATCAAGAGAACTTGTCGATTTAGGCGATTGAGAATTCCAAGAACTGCATTGCCTTTCCATTCTCAGGAAGATGCCCTGATTTTCCCTGTCGATGTGGATTCCAAAACTCTGTATACAAAAATGCAGATTCCCAGATGTTTCTTAGGGAGGTACAATCCATAATTCCTGGTTACATTTTAATAATTTATACCAAATATTTGGCAACTGCAAATTCTCGGCCTCTCTCGAAATAAAAGTACAAATGGAAATTTAATGATTACCTAGTTCACCTTAAGACCAGAGTTACATTCAAATATGGAAAGAATATAATTTTGTTCCGGGAATCTGGCTTTAGTTGTCCAGAGGAACCTAAGGGATTGTCCTACCAGATACCCGTTTACAACTAACAAGAGGACCAGAAAGTTCCTGTGGATCTGTCATGACAGATTTCGCGTTTCCACGGAGCATGTAGCTCTGAAAAATGGAGTGATCCTGAAACCCAGATTGCTGATTAAAACTTATCAAGAGGCCCTGTAGATTCTGGTTAAGGAGAACTCGTAGAACTGGATTTCCTTTTCATTCTCAGCAAGATGCCCTGATTTTCCCTGTTGATGTGGATTCCAAACTCTGTGTACAAAAAGACAGATGTCCAGAATTTTCCTAGGGACGTGGAATCCATGATTCTTGGTTACCTTTAAAAATACGTACTAAACATGTGTCAACTTCGAAACCCTTTTCCCCTATCAAACTAAAAAGAGTAACGGAAGTGGAAGGATACAGGGTTCACCTTAAGATCACAATTACATCCAAATATGGCAAGAAGATTCTCTTTGTGCTGGAATCTGGCCTTAGTTTTTCTGAGGAACCTAATGGACTTGGAGTGCCCGATACCCGTTTTCAACTTTCAAGAGGACCAGAATGTTGCTGGAGTCCTGAAATGACGGATTCGTAATATCCGCATGCTATATTGCTCCAAAATATTTGGGCAGCTCGTTCCCTGTTTCTTATTTCTGCCATAGCAGACACCCTGGAAATTTTATGGACAGAGGACTCGTACAAAAAAGACTCTTTATTCTGTTTTAGTTAGAGGCCGTATAGTGTCCTGTATATGAGGGTTCTCTTTCCCTAGACTCCTGCTTCAAAACCCTGATTCTTGATTAGCCCTTAGTAAAACGCCATGTAGATTTTTTGATAGAGGAACAGTGGAAAACAGATTTCTTCTTTTTCCTTAGCAAGAGGCCATGCAGTTTCCTGTATATGAGGACTGCTCTTACCCACATTCATGCCTCGAATCCCTGATCCTTCCTTAACCGTCAACAAGATGCGCTGTAGAGTTTCAGGACTGAGGACTCATATAACCCAGATTCCTTATTTTTAGCCACAGTCGTGCAGTTGCCGGTATATGAATACTCCCTTTCCAGAAAAATGCGTCGAAAACGTGATGCTTGTAAGGACATTAGGAAGACGCAGTGTAGTTTTTTGGGGATTGAGAACACGTCACCCAGATTCCTTATTTTTTCGTAGGAAAAGTCTGTGCAGTTACCTGTATATGAGGATTTCATGTCCCTAGATTATGCTTCAAAAACCCAAATTCGTGTTTAGCCCTTAGCAAAACACCCTGAGGGGTTTTTTTTTGGAATTTCGGACACATGTAAACCAGATTCCTTGTTCTTCCTTAGCAATAGACACTGCAGTTTCCTGTGTATGAGGGCACCCATTATCCAGATTCCTACTCCCAAATCCTGATTGGATGTTATCTCTAAGCAAGATGCTCTGTAGGTTTTTGGGATGGAGGACTCGTGTAACTAAGATTCCTTATTCTTCTAGAGCAACAGGTAGTATAGTGTTCTGTATATGAGCACCACCACTACTGAAATTCCTGCTTCATGCTCAGAGACATGCCGAGGCATTGCCTGGTGATCTAGAATTCCAGTTGCTAGGATATCAAGAGAAAGACTCCCATAAAGTTCTTGTGGAATTGGAATCCAAGATTCCTGGTTCCCTTTTCAAAAGAAACACTAAAAAATGGCGACATAGTATCCCATATTATGGATTAAACCTTATCAAAAGAACGTCTAGATTTCGGAGATTGAGAACTCCAAGAACTGGTTCCCTTTCCGTTCTCAGCAAGATGCCCTGATGTTCCCTGTCTATGTGGATTCCAACACTCTGTATACAAAAATGCAGATTCCCAGATGTTTCCTAGGGACGTGGAATCCATGATTCCTGGTTACATATAAATAATTCGTATTAAATATTTGGCTACTGCAAAACCATCGGACTCTCCCCAAATAAAAGTAAACACGGAAATGTAAGGTTTACCAAGTTCATCTTAAGACCAGAGTTACAACAAATACGGCCAGAAGATACTTTTGTTCCGGGAATCTGGCCTGGGTTGTCCCTAGGAACCTAAGGGACTTGTACTACCAGATACCCGTTTACAACTCTCAAGGAGACCAGAATGTTGCTGGAGTCCTGAAATGACTGATTCATAATACCCACAAGCCAAATATCTCTGAAACATGAGACGAGCTCGAAGCCCTGGTCCGTGTGTATCCCGTAGCAAGACCCACTGAGGATTTCTCGTATTGGAGACTAGTGTATCACAGATTCCTTATTTTTCCTGAGTGAGAAGCCGTGTATTGTCCAGTATATGAGGGCTCCGTTTCCCCATAATCCTGTTTGGAAACCCTGATTCTTGTTTAGCCCTTAGCAAGATATCGTATAGATATTGTGATGTAGGACCCGTGTAAACAAGTTTCTTATTTCTCCTTAGCAAGAGATCATGTAGGCTCTGTATATGAGGCCCGTTATTTCCTATTTTGCAGCTTCTAAATCCTGATTCTTGTTTAGCCCACAGCAGATTCCCTATTGAGTTTTAGGACTGAAGACTGCTATAACCCTGATTCTTTTTCTTCCTTGGCAAGGGGCCGTTTATTTTCCTGAATATTAGGCCTCTCCTTAAATTGATCCTGTTTCGAAACTATGAATCTTTTTAACCCATTCCAAGATGCCGTGTAGATTTTTGGGATTGAAGACTCGTGTAACCCAGATTCCTCATTCTTTCTTACACAAAGGTCGTGCAGTTTCCTGTATATAAGGACTCCATTTCCCCACATTCATTCTTAAAATACCCTGATTCGTGTTAGACCATAGCAAGACGGCCTGATGATTTTTTGGGATTGAGGACATGAGTAACGCAGATTCCTAATTCTTTCTTAGCAATAGGCAGTGAAGTTTCCTGTATGTGAGGACTCCCATTACCCAGATTCCTACTTCAAAAACCTGATTCGTGGTTACCTCTGAGGAAGACAGCCTGTAATTTTTGGGATTTGGGTCTCATGTAATAAAGATTCCTCATACTTCCTTAGCAATATGTCGTGTAGTTTCCTGTATATGACAACTCCCATTACCCAGATACCAGTTTCACTCTGCTGGATGCCGAGACAGTTCCTGGTGACCTAGAATTCCAGTTGTTTTGATATCAAGAGTAAGACTCCCATAAGGTTCTTTGAGAACTGGAATCCACGATTCCTGATTCCTCTTCACAAGACCTACACAAATTGTGGAATCATCAAAACACAACAACCCATTTCCGACCTACCTGCCCACAAGAATTTTCTGTAGTTTGAGGTCACCGGAATCGAGGGATTTTGTACCAATATGCCTTCTGGTTCTGGGGAACATGATTATCGTCGTAGATGTTCCTAGGACACAAAAGTATTTGTATGGCCAGATCTTGATTTAAACTAACATGAGCACCAGAAAGTTCCTGTGGATCATTAATGACAGATTTAGCAAATCCACAGAGCAAGTATCTCTGAACAATGTAGGGACCCAAAAGCCCAGATTGATGATTAAACCTTATCAAGAGGCCCTGTAGATTCCGTTTAATGAAAACTCTTAGAACAGGATTTCCTTTTCGTTCTCAGCAACATGCCCTGATTTTCTCTGTTGATGTGGATTCCAAACGCTGTATACAAAAAGACAGATGCCCAGAAGTTTCCTAGGGACGTGGAATCCATGATTCCTGTTTACATTTTAAAATACATACTAATCATTTGTCAACTGCAAAACCCTTGTCCACTCTCAAAATTAAAAGGAAAACGGAAAAGGAAGGAATACAGGTTTGACCTTAAGACCAGAGTTACATTCAAATATGGCAAGAAGATTCGTTTTGTTCTGGAATCTGGCAGTAGTTGTTCCGAGGAACCTAACGGACGTGAAGTGCCCGATATCCGTTTACAACTTTCAAGAGGACCAGAATGTTAATGGAGTCCTGAAATGATCGATTCGTAATATCCGAATGCTAAATAGCTCGGAACCATTTGGGGATCTCAAAGCTGTGTTTCTTGTTTGTTTCATAGCCCAAACCCTGGGAATTTTTTGGATTGAGGACTTGTACAAAAAAGATTCTTTATTCTTCCTTAGTTAGAGCCCGTGCATTGTCGTTTATATGAGGACTCTCTTTCCCTACATTCCTGTTTGAAACCCTGATTTTTGTTTAGCCCTTAGTAAGACGCCATGTAGATTTTTTGATAGATGTATTGTGTAAACAGATTTCTTCTTTTTTCTTAGTATGTGACCATATAGTTTCCTGTATATGAGGACTGCTATTACCCAAAATCCTGCCTCCAATCCTTGATTCTTCCTTAGCCATCAGCAAGATGCCCTGTAGATTTTCAGGACTGAGGACTCGTATAACCCAGATTCCTTATTTTTAGCAACAGCCGTGCAGTTGCCTGTATATGATTACTTCCTTTCCCATATACATGCGTTGAAAACCTGCTGCTTGTTTAGACCTTAGGAAGACAACGTGTAGTTTTTTGGGGGTTCAGGACACAAGTCACCCTGATTCCTTATTCTTACTTAGGAAAAGTTCGTGCAGTTGCCTGTATATGAGGATTTCATTTCCCTTGATTATGCTTCAAAAACCCAAATTCGTGACTAAACCTTAGAAGGACACCCTGCAGTTTTTTTTGCAATCAAGGACACGTGTAAACCAGATTCCTTATTCTTACTTAGCAATAGATAGTGCAGATCCCTGTATCCAAATTACATTATCCAAAACTCTGAAAACCTGATTGGTGGTTAACTCTTAGCAAGAGGCTCTGTAGGTTTTTGGGATGGAGGGCCCTTTCAAGGGGCCGTGTATTTTTCTGTATATTAGGACTCTTATTACATAGATCCTGCCTCGAAACTATGATATATTTTTAGCCCTTTCCAAGATGAGCTGTAGATTTTTGGGATTGAGGACTCATGTAATCCAGATTCCTCATGCTTTCTTAGCAAAAGGTCAAGTAGTTGCCTATATATAAGGAATCGATTTCCCCAGATTCATACTTAAAACACCCTTATTCGTGTTTAGCCCATATCATGACGGCCTGAAGTTTGTTTTGGATTGAGGTCACGAGTAACAGAGATTCCATATTCTTACTTACCAATAGGCAGTGAAGTTTCCTGTATGTGAGGACTCCCATTACCCAGATTCCTACTTCAAAAACCTGATTTGTGGTTTCCTCTGAGGAAGACGGCGTGTAGTTTTTGGGATTGAGGACTTATTTAACCATGATTCCTTATACTTCCTTAGCAATATGACGTGTAGTTTCCTGTATATGACGACTCCCATTACCCAGCTTCCTGCTTCACTCTGCAGGATGCCGAGACAGTTCCTGGTGACCGAGAATTCCCATTGTTAAGATATCAAGAGAAAGACTCCCATAATGTTCTTTAGGAACTGGAATCCAAGATTCCTGGTAACCCTTCACATGACCACCACAAAATATGGAATCTTCACAACCCAACATACCAATTCCGAACTGTCCACCCACAAGAATTTTCTGTAGTTTGAGGTCACCTGAATCGACAGATTTTGTACCAATATGCCTTTTGATTCTGGGTAACATGATTATGGTCGTAGATATTCCCAGGACACCAAAGGATTTGTAGGGCCAGATCCTTGATTTACAACTAACAAGAGGACCAGAAAGTTCCTGTGGATCTGTAATGACAGACTTAGCGTATCTACGGAGCAAGTAATTCTGAAAAATATAGGGACCCTGACACCCAGATTGCTGATTAAACCTTATCAAGAGGCCCTGGAGATTCCTGTTAAGGCGAACTCCTAGAACTGGATTTCCTTTTCGTTCTCAGCAAGATGTCCTGATTTTCCCTGTTGATGTGGATTCCAAACTCTGCGTACAAAAAGACAGATGTCCAGAAGTTTCCTAGGGACGTGGATTTCATGATTATTGGTTTCCATTAAAAATATGTACTAAATATTTGGGAACTGCAAAACTTTTTTCCCCTCTCAAACTGAAAAGAGTAACGGAAGGGGAAGGATTACAGGGTTCATCTTAAGACCAGAGTCAAATCCAAAAATGGAAAGAAGATTCATTTTGTGCTGGAATCTGGCGTTAGTTTCTCTGAGGAACCTAACGGACTTGGAGTGCCCAATACCCGTATAAAACTTTCAAGAGGACCAGAATGTTGCTGGAGTACTGAAATGACCGATTCGTAATATCCGCATGCTAAATTGCTCCAAAATGTTTGGGGAGCTCCAGCCCTGTTTCTTGTTTGTCCCATAGCAGACACCCTGGGAATTTTATGGATAGAGGACTCGTACAAAAGATTCTGTATTCTGTTTTAGTTAGAGGCCGTGTAGTGTCCTGTGTATGAGGATTCTTTTTCCCTAGATACCTGTTTCGAAACCCTGATTCTTATTTAGCAATTGTAAGACACCATGTAGATTTTTTGATACAGAAACCGTGGAAAACAGATTTCTACTTTTTTCTTAGCAAGAGGCCATGTAGTTTCCTGTATATGAGGACTGCTATGACACACATTCATGCTTCGAATCCATGATTCTTCTTTAGCCGTCAGCAAGATGCCCTGTAGAGTTTCAGGACTGAGGAATCATGTAACCCAGATTCCTTATTTTTAGCAACAGTCGTGCAGGTGCCTGTATATGAGTACTCCCTTTCCCAGATACATGCGTCAAAAACCTGATGCTTGTTAGGACCTTACGAAGACGCCGTGTAGTTTTTTGGGGATTGAGACACATGTCACCCATATTCTTTTATTCTGTCTAGAAAGTCTGTGCAGTTGCTGTATGTGATGATTTCATTTCCCTAGATACGCT
>NW_007148898.1:0-967 GCF_000164805.1 Carlito syrichta | reverse complement strand
CCTTATTTAGACACCATGTAGACTTTTTGATAGAGTAACCATGTAAAACAGATTTCTTCTTTATTCATAGCAAGAGGCCATGTATTTTCCTGTATTTGAGGACTGTTATTACGCACATTCATGCCTGGAATCCCTGATTCTTCTTTAGCCGTCACCAAGATACCCTGTAGAATTTCAGGACTGAGGACTCATATAACCCAGATTCCTTCTTTTTAGCAAGAGCCGTGCAGTTGCCTGTATATGAGTTCTCCCTTTCCCAGATACAGGCGTCGAAACCCTGATGCTTGTTAGGACCTTAGGAAGACGCCTTGTAGTTTTTTGGGGATTGAGAACACATGTCACCCAGATTCCTTATTCTTTCTTAGGAAAAGTCTGTGCAGTTACCTGTATATGAGGATTTCATTTCCCTAGATTATTCTTCAAAAACCCAAATTCGTGTTTAGCCCTAAACAAGACACACTGAAGTTTTTTGGGGGATTGTGGACACGTGTAAACCAGATTCCTTATTCTTCCTTAGCAATAGACACTGCAGTTTCCTGTGTATGAGGACACCCGTTATGCAGGTACCTAGTCGCAAAACCTGATTGGAAGTTATCTCTTAGCAAGACGTTCTGTTGGTTTTTGGGATGGAGGACTCGTGTAACTAAGATTCCTTATTCATCTAGAGCAACAGCTCATGTAGTTTTCTGTATATGAGGACTCACATTAATGAAATTCCGCCTTCATTCTCAGACACAAGCCAAGGAACTTCCTGGTGACCTAGAATTCCAGTTGCTTGGATATCAAGAGAAAGTTCTTGTGGAATTGGAAACCAAGATTCCTGGTTCCCTTTTCAAAAGACACACTAAAAATGTGGTGACATAGAAGCCCAGATTGCTGATTAAAACTTATCAAGAGAACTTCTAGATTTAGGTGATTGAGAACTCCAAGAACCGGATTCCCTTTCCGTTCTCAACAAAATGCCCTG
>NW_007148897.1:0-708 GCF_000164805.1 Carlito syrichta | reverse complement strand
GTGAGGACTCTCATTACCCAGATTCCTACTTCAAAAACTGGTTCGTGGTTACCACTGACGAAGACGGCGTGTAGTTTTTGGGATTTAGGACTCAGGAAACAAACATTCCTTATACTTCCTTAGCAATATGACGTGTAGTTTCCTGTATATAACGACTCCCATTACCCAGCTTCCCACTTTTCTCTGCAGGATGCTGAGACAGTTCCTGGTGACCGAGAATTCCCATTGTTTGGATATCAAGAGAAAGACTCCCATAATGTCCTTTGGGAACTGGAATCCAAGACTCCTGGTTCCCCTTCAGATGACTTCCCCAAATGTGGAATCTTCAAAATCCAACATCCCAAATCGGACCTGCCCGCCCACAAGAATTTTCTGTAATTTGAGGTCACTTGAATCGAGCGATTTTGTACCAATATGCCTTTTGATTCTGGGGAAACATGATTATGGTTGTAGATATTCCTAAGACACTAAAGGATTTGTAGGGCCAGATCCTTGATTACAACTAACAAGAGGACCAGAAAGTTCCTGTGGATCTGTAATGGCTAATTTAGCGTATCCATGGAGCAAGTAGCTCTGACAAATGTAGGTTTCCTGAATCCCATATTGGTGATTAAACCTTATCAAGAGGCCCTGTAGATTCCGGTTAATGAGAACTCCTAGAATTGGATTTCCTTTTCGTTCTCAGCAAGATGCCCTGATTTTCCCTGG
>NW_007148896.1:0-796 GCF_000164805.1 Carlito syrichta | reverse complement strand
AACCGGTTCCCTTTCCGTTCTCAGCAAGATGCCCTGATGTACCCTGTCTATGTGGATCCAAAACTCTGTATACAAAAATGCAGATTCCCAGATGTTTCCTAGGGACGTGGAATCCATGATTCCTGGTTACATTTTAATAATTCATATTAAATAATTGGCTACTGCAAAACCATCGGCCTCTCTCCAAACAAAAGTAAAACGGAAATTTAATTTGTACCAAGTTCATCTTAAGACCAGAGTTACACCAAATACGGCAAGAAGACACTTTTGTTCCGGGAATCTGGCATTTGTTGTCCCTGGGAACATAAGGGACTTGTACTTCCAGATACTCGTTTACAGCTCTCAAGTAGACCAGAATGTTACTGGAGTCCTGAAATGACTGATTCATAATACCCACAAGCCAAATATCTCCGAAACATGAGACAAGCTCGAAGCCCTGATCCGTGTGTATCCCGTAGCAAGAGACACTTAGGATTTCTCATATTGGAGACTACTGTATCACAGATTCCTTATTTTTCCATAGCGAGGCGCTGTGTATTGTCCAGTATAGGAGGACTCCGTTTCCCCAGAATCCTGTTTGGAAACCCTGATTCTTGTTTAGCCCTTAGCAAGATGTCATGTAGATATTGTGATGGAGGAACCGTGTAAAACAGTTTTCTTATTCTCCATAGCAAGTGATCATGTAGATTCTGTATATGAGGTGTGCCATTACCTATGTTGCAACTTCTAAATCCTGATTCTTGTTTAGCCCCCAGCAGATTGCCTCTTGATTTTTAGAACTGAAGACTGCTATAAG
>NW_007148895.1:0-2362 GCF_000164805.1 Carlito syrichta | reverse complement strand
GAGGAACCTAACGGACTTGGAGTGCCTGATAACCGTTTTCAACTTTCAAGAGGACCAGAATGTTGCTGGAGTCCTGAAATGACCAATTCGCAATATCTGCATGCTAAATTTCTCTGAAACATTTGGGGAACTAGAAGCCCTGTTCCTTGTTGGTCCAATAGAAGACACCCTGGGAGTTTTATGAATAGAGGACTCGTACAACAAAGATTCTCTATTCTTCCTTCGTTAGAGGCTGTGTAGTGTCCAGTATATGAGGACTCCGTTTCCCCAGAAACCTGTTTGGAAACCGTGATTCTAGTTTAGCCCTTAGCAAGATGTTATGTAGATATTTTGATGGAGGAACCGTGTAAAACAGGATTCATATTTCTCCTTAGGTAGAGATCGTGTAGATTCTGTATATGAGGTCTGCTATTACCTATGTTGCACCTTCTAAACCCTGATTCTTGTTTAGCCCACAGCAGATTGCCTGTTGATTTTTAGGACTGAAGACTACTATAACTCCAAAGCTTTTTCTTCCTTGGCAAGGGGCCGTGTATTTTCCTCTATATTAGGACTCTCATTACATAGATCCTGCTTCAAAACTTTGATTCTTTTTAGCCCTTTCCAAGATGGCCTGTAGATATTTGGGATTGAGGACTCGTGTAACCCAGATTCCTCATTCTTTATTAGCAAAAGGTGAAGTTGTTGCCTGTATATAAGGACACCATTTCCCTAGATTCATGCTTAAAACAACCTGATTCGTGTTTAGCCCATAGCAAAACGGCCTGAAGATTTTTTGGGATTGAGGACATGAGTAACACATATTCCTTATTCTTACTTAGCAATAGGCAGTGAAGTTTCCTGTATGTGAGGACTCTCATTACCCAGATTCCTACTTCAAAAACTGGTTCGTGGTTACCTCTGAGGAAGACGGCGTGTAGTTTTTGGGATTTAGGACTCAGGAAACAAATATTCCTTATACTTCCTTAGCAATATGACGTGTAGTTTCCTGTATATGACGACTCCCATTACCCAGCTTCCCGCTTTTCTCTGCAAGATGCTGAGACAGTTCCTGGTGACCGAGAATTCCCATTGTTTGGATATCAAGAGAAAGACTCCCATAATGTCCTTTGGGAACTGGAATCCAAGACTCCTGGTTCCCCTTCACATGACCTCCCCAAAATGTGGAATCTTCAAAACCCAACATCCCAAATCGGACCTGCCCGCCCACAAGAATTTTCTGTAATTTGAGGTCACTTGAATCGAGAGATTTTGTACCAATATGCCTTTTGATTCTGGGGAACATGATTATGGTTGTAGATATTCCTAAGACACTAAAGGATTTGTAGGGCCAGATCCTTGATTACAATTAACAAGAGAACCAGAAAGTTCCTGTGATCTGTAATGGCTAATTTAGCGTATCCACGGAGCAAGTAGCTCTGACAAATGTGGGTTTCCTGAATCCCATATTGGTGGATTAAACCTTATCAAGAGGCCCTGTAGATTCCGGTTAATGAGAACTCCTAGAATTGGATTTCCTCTCCGTTCTCAGCAAGATGCCCTGATGTTCCCTGTCTATGTGGATTCCAAAACTCTGTATACAAAAATGCAGATTCCCAGATGTTTCCTAGGGACGTGGAATCCATGATTCCTGGTTACATTTTAATAATTCGTATTAAATATTTGGCTACTGCAAAACCATCGGCCTCTCTCCAAACAAAAGTAAAACGGAAATTTAAGGTGTACCAAGTTCATCTTAAGACCAGAGTTACACCAAATACGGCAAGAAGACACTTTTGTTCCGGGAATCTGGCATTTGTTGTCCCTGGGAACATAAGGGACTTGTACTACCAGATACTCGTTTACAGCTCTCAAGGAGACCAGAATGTTGCTGGAGTCCTGAAATGACTGATTCATAATACCCACAAGCCAAATATCTCTGAAACATGAGACAAGCTCGAAGCCCTGATCCGTGTGTATCCCGTAGCAAGAGATACTTAAGATTTCTCGTATTGGAGACTACTGTATCACAGATTCCTTATTTTTCCATAGCGAGGCGCCATGTATTGTCCAGTATAGGAGGACTCCGTTTCCCCAGAATCCTGTTTGGAAACCCTGATTCTTGTTTAGCCCTTAGCAAGATGTCATGTAGATATTGTGATGGAGGAACCGTGTAAAACAGTTTTCTTATTCTCCATAGCAAGAGATCGTGTAGATTCTGTATATGAGGTGTGCCATTACCTATGTTGCAGCTTCTAATTCCTGATTCTTGTTTAGTCCACAGCACATTGCCTGTTGATTTTTAGGACTGAAGACTGCTATAAGCCCGATTCTCTTTTTCTTTGCCAAGTGGTCGTATATTTTTCTGTATATTAGGACACTC
>NW_007148894.1:0-1118 GCF_000164805.1 Carlito syrichta | reverse complement strand
GCGGACACATGTAAACCAGATTCCTTTATTCTTCCTTTAGCAATAGACACTTCAGTTTCCTGTATATGAGGACTCCCATTATCCAGATCCCTACTTCCAAAACCTGATTGGTGGTTATCTCTTGGCAAGACGCTCTGTAGGTTTTTGGGGTGGAGATCTCGTGTACCAAGTTTCCTTATTCTTCCTTAGCAACAGGTCTCGTAGTTTTCTGTATATGAAGACTCCCCTTACTGAAATACCTGCTTCATTCTCAGAGAGGTGCTGAGACATTTCCTGGTGACCTAGAATTCCAGTTGCTTGGATATCAAGAGAAAGACTCCCACAAAGTTCTTGTGGAATGGAACCCAACATTCCTGTTTCCCTTTTCAAAGGCACACTAAAAATGTGGCGACATAGAAGCCAAGATTGTTGATTAAACCTTTTCAAGGGAACTTGTAGATTTAGGCGATTGAGAACTCCAAGAACCGGATTCCCTTTCCGTTCTCAGCAAGATGCCCTGATTTTCCCTGTGTATATGTATTCTAAAACTCTGTATACAAAAATGCAGATGCCCAGATGTTTCCTAGGGACGTATAATCCATGATTCCTGGTTACATTTTAATAATTCGTGCTAAATATTTGGCAACTGCAAATCCCTCGGCTCCTCTCCAAATAACAGTACAAATGGAAATTTAAGGATTACCAAGTTCATCTTAGGACCAGAGTTACATCCATATATGGCAAGAAGACACTTTTGTTCTGGGAATGGTGTCTTAGTTGTCCCAAGGAACTTACGGGACTTGTACTACTAATTACACGTTTACAACTCTCAAGAGGACCAGAAAGTTGTTGGAGTCGTGAAACGATGGATTCATAATACCGACAAACCAAATATCTCCGAAACATGAGACGAGCTCGAAGCCCTGATTCTTGTATATCCCATAGCAACACACCCTGAGAATTTTTCGGATTTGGGACTAGTGTATCACAGATTCCTTATTCTTCCTTAGAGAGGGGCCGTGTAGTGTCCTGGATATGAGGACTTCCTTTCCCCAGAATCCTGTTTGGAAACCCTTATTCTTGTTTAGCCCTGAGCAGATGTCATGTAAATATTATGACGGAGGCACCGTGTAAAACAG
>NW_007148893.1:0-710 GCF_000164805.1 Carlito syrichta | reverse complement strand
GGCCCATGGGAGGAGTGAGCTTGTCCACCCTGGGGATTGTGGTGGACGAGTGTTAGGCACTCTGGTGGCTTTGGCCAGGCATTCCAGAAGGCTTGCCTCCACCCTCCAGAGTTGTGTCACATGGCAAAGACGCATGTGAACTAATGGAACATATGGTCTTGAGCTAGCTGTGCCCATACCAGGTTCCAGTTGCCTGGTTCTGCCTCTTTCGGGTGTGGAGAGGGCCCCTTTTTCTCCACATTACTCTATTGTCCCCCACCCACCAGGATCATTCCCTGAGGAGCTGTGGACACCCATCATGATGCAAGTGGGAGTCATCATTTTTGTCACAGGGGTCTCTGTCAGCCAGTCTGTGTTGTGGCAGCACGATTGTGGCTCCTGTGTCCTTGACATGAAGGGACCATCCAGGCCCCCCACCTCAGCCCCTGAGCAGCTGGGACTCGGGCCACCATGCCTGACTCGATTTTGGAGACCTCTCACCGAGGTGAGTTCTACTTACATCGCCCAGCTGGTATCCCAACTCGGGGCTCAGGAAGCCTCCTGATTTGGCCTCTAAGTGTGTGGGGCACACGGTCATGAGCCATGGTGCCTGGCATGAATTCACACATGCTGTTGGTGGGGGCCACGCAAAGGCAAGCCCCAGGATGGAAAACACCATATCCCATGTAGCTGGGAATGTGCTAAGACATCACGCACAACTCGAGTATTTG
>NW_007148892.1:0-708 GCF_000164805.1 Carlito syrichta | reverse complement strand
GAGCTAGCTGTGCCCATACCAGGTTCCAGTTGCCTGGTTCTGCCACATTCGGGTGTGGAGAGGGCCCCTTTTTCTCCACATTACTCTATTGTCCCCCACCCACCAGGATCATTCCCTGAGGAGCTGTGGACACCCATCATGATGCAAGTGGGAATCATCATTTTTGTCACAGGAGTCTCTGTCAGCCGGTCTGTGTTGTGGCAGCACGATTGTGGCTCCTGTGTCCTTGACATGAGGGGATCATTCAGGCCCCCCACCTCAGCCCCTGAGCAGCTGGTACTCTGGGGGCCACCATGCCTGACTCGATTTTGGGGACCTCTCACCGAGGTGAGTTCTGCTCACATCGCCCAGCTGGTATCCCAACTCGGGGCTCAGGAAGCCTCCTGATTTGGCCTCTAAGTGTGTGGGGCACACGGTCATGAGCCATGGTGCCTGACATGAATTCACACATGCTGTTGGTGGGAGCCACGCAAAGGCAAGCCCCAGGATGGAAAACACCATATCCCATGTAGCTGGGAATGTGTTCGACATCACGCACAACTCGAGTATTTGCATTCCAGGGAGAGATGAGGTCTTGCTACATGGCCCAGACTGGCCTCAAAATTCCCAGGCTCCAGCGATTTCCTGCCTTTGGCCTCCCAACCTGCAGCTCGAATATCTTCCAATCCCACCATCTTTTTGCGAACTCTATGCCCAAGACTGTGGTCT
>NW_007148891.1:0-696 GCF_000164805.1 Carlito syrichta | reverse complement strand
TGCCTGGTTCTGCCTCTTTCGGGTGTGGAAAAGGGCCCCTTTTTCTCCACATTACTCTATTGTCCCCCACCCACCAGGATCATTCCCTGAGGAGCTGTGGACACCCATCGTGATGCAAGTGGGAGTCATCATTTTTGTCACAGGAGTCTCTGTCAGCCGGTCTGTGTTGCGGCAGCACGATTGTGGCTCCTGTGTCCTTGACATGAGGAGATCATTCAGGCCCCCCACCTCAGCCCCTGAGCTGCTGGGACTCTGGGGGCCACCATGCCTGACTCGATTTTAGGGACCTCTCACCAAGGTGAGTTCTGCTCACATCGCCCAGCTGGTATCCCAACTCGGGGCTCAGGAAGCCTCCTGACTTGGCCTCTAAGTGTGTGGGGCACACAACCATGAGCCATGGTGCCTGGCATGAATTCACACATGCTGTTGGTGGGGGCCACGCAAAGGCAAGCCCCAGGATGGAAAACACCATATCCCATGTAGCTGGGAATGTGTTCGACATCACGCACAACTCGAGTATTTGCATTCCAGGGAGAGACGAGGTCTTGCTACATGGCCCAGACTGGCCTCGAAATCCCAGGCTCCAGCGATTTCCTGCCTTGGCCACCCAACCTGCAGCTCGAATATCTTCCAATCCATCATCTTTTGCGAACTCTATGCCCAAGACTGTGGTCTCCTTCCCCAATAATCTCTGTT
>NW_007148890.1:0-698 GCF_000164805.1 Carlito syrichta | reverse complement strand
GGGCTGGCGGGGGGCATATGCTTGTAACCCTGGTGTTTTGGAGGCCGAGTTGAGAGAATGACCTCAGCCCCTGAGTTCGAGCCCAGCCCAAGCACCTTGGTGAGACCTCATCTCTACAAGAAAACAACAAAATGAGCCAAGTGTGTTGGTGCACACCGGTCATTCCAGCCACTCATGAGGCAGCAGCAGGAGGATTGCTGGAGCCCTGCTGGTGGAGGCCATGGTGGCCAAGAGAAGGCCCCTGTGCTCTGGCCTGGGTGACAGTTCATGATTCCAAATCAGAATAATAATTCCAACCCCCACCACCACATCCATAGGCGGGCCTCAGGGGCTCAGAATGGCATCCTGGCCCTTCGGAGATCAAGGCAAATGAATGCCAAGAGCTTGCGCGTTTGAGACCAGCCAGGAACACTGGGTCAGTGATGGGAGCCAACCTTGGAGTCCCAGCTGATTGACAAAGTCCAGATGTGCTGAGGATCCCTGGCCACAAAGTGAGTCCAGGCAGCTGAGGCTCTTCTGTCTTCCATCTTTGCTGTTCATACAACCGAAGAATTCTGTACATTCGTGGAAGAAGAAAATGGCATGTTTATACGAGGTACTCACAGCTAACCTGGGAATGTCATAGTTCATTTTTTCATTTCCCACTATGCTGTTTGGCCTTTTCTAACATATGCAATGGGTTAAACTCTGAAGCACAT
>NW_007148889.1:0-781 GCF_000164805.1 Carlito syrichta | reverse complement strand
CAGATTAATCGTTAATGTTTTAATTTAATTCAATAGTTAAAATTTTAAGTTAAGGTATATAGAGTGAGTTTCACTGAATATACTAATTGGATACTTTTCTGATAAATTAACTAAATACAGAGAGCAACGTTGGGGGCCTGGGAAACATTAAAAGCTTCTTTTGAGTTTTCTTTAGAAATATACACTGTAGGATAAGAGAAATCTAATGAAGACAACAGGACAAGAAAGGCGATTACAAAGCTTTGAAGGTCATAGAGGCCCCAGAGAAAACTCCTGCTACAAGGAGAAATGTGCAATTGGAAACTTTCTTGAAACATTTCAAGGACTGTAATTTGGGACTTTGGAGTAAAACTATCATTCTTGGCTTTAAGAATAAGACTCATTGACTGAAAGGAGATAATGTTCTTGGCTTGTTTATTGCTTCTAAGACAACTAGATGGTGGTAACTTTTAAAGAAGAATGTACGTGATGGAATTTTCTTTGTCTTGCCCATTTATGAATGTACAAAAGCTTTCTGTTAACTAACAATAAACGGCATCTGTCCTGCAAGGAGCTGTCCAAGTGTATTATTATTTCATCATAAGTTCCTTCTTTCGCCTAACCCATCTCTCCTTCAAGAAACCTCACACCAGGCAGGAGCAGGACTCTGGCAGGCCAGAACCCATCTCAGTCATCAAAGATAAATCCAAAGATGAGCCTGGCATGTTGGTGCAGGCCTGTGGTTCCAGCCACTCGCAGGACCAAGGCAGAGGATCACCTGTGTCTGGCAAGTGGGAGTCCG
>NW_007148888.1:0-829 GCF_000164805.1 Carlito syrichta | reverse complement strand
CCTTCCTCTCCTGATGACTCCATCATCCCCTGCCCATGTAGATTTTTCCCTGGGGAGATGTAGACACCCGTCGTAATGCACTGGGAGGCATCTTTTTTGTTCCTGGAGTCTCCATCAGCCAGGATGGGTCATGGCTGCACAATCATGTCTCCCGGGCTCTTCACCTGCTGGGCTCAGATGGTCCTCCCTCCTCTGCCCCTGAGTATCTGGGACTCAGGGGCCACCATGGCTGACTCGATTTTGGGATCCTCTCACCAAGACGAGGTCTGGCAACATTGCCCGGGCTGGTCTCTGACCTCTGGGCTCAGGCAGCCTCCCTCCTTGGCCGCCCAAGGTGCGGGGTTGACAGCTGTAAGTCACAGTGCATGGCCTGGGCTCTCACATTCTGTCGGTGGGGGTGACACAAAGGAATGCCCCAGATAGAGGCCACCGCATCCCAGAATGATATGAGCTCCCCACCATGCCTAGCTCATTTGGGATGGAGAGTAGAGATGAGGTCTGGTCTATTTGCCCAGGCAGATCTCAGCCCATGTGCTAGTGCTAGCTGCTGGCAATGGCTCCCAAAGTGCTGGGATGACGAGGCTGAGAATTCGTGCCCGGTCTTGATCCTTCATCAAAAACAAACCAGAATGCCTGACACAAGGTAACGAGACTGGTATCCCAGCACTCTTGTAGGCCAAGGCTGGAGGATGGCCGGAGCCCAGGAGCCCAAGGTCAGCCCAGGCTATGCAGTGAGATCCTGTCTCCACACACAACCAAACAAGGGGTTTGGGGTCAAGGTGCTGGTTGTCCCAGTCATTCTGGAGACTGAGACTGGAGGATCATCAAA
>NW_007148887.1:0-689 GCF_000164805.1 Carlito syrichta | reverse complement strand
ATGAGTTCCCCACCATGCCCAGCTCATTTGGGATGGAGAGTAGAGATGAGGTCTGGCTATTTGCCCAGGCAGATCTCAGCCCATGTGCTAGTGCTAGCCGCTGGCAATGGCCTCCCAAAGTGCTGGGATGATGAGGCTGAGAATTTCGTGCCCGGTCTTGATCCTTCATCAAAAACAAACCAGAATGCCTGACACAAGGTAACAAGACTGGTATCCCAGCACTCTTGTAGGCCAAGGCTGGAGGATGGCTGGAGCCCAGGAGCCCAAGGTCAGCCCAGGCTACGCAGTGAGATCCTGTCTCCACACACAACCAAACAAGGGGTCTGGGGTCAAGGTGCTGGTTGTCCCAGTCATTCTGGAGACTGAGACTGGAGGATCATCAAAGCCCCCGATTTTGAGACTGGTGGAGAACGGCGGTCGTGTCCCTGGGTCCTGGCCTGGGCCACAGAGCCAGACTCTGTCTCCAAAAACATCAGAATCATACTAGATTCTCAACTGAGCATGGTGTGTTCACAGGGTGACTGGCCTTAGGGCATGAAAAGTGGGATTGCAGGGGAAGAAATGTTCCTGGGTGAGGGATATGTCCTGGGCCTTTCTTGGTGGAAGGACCTTGTTGCCAAGTCAGAGGGTAGCCTGCCTGGGGCACATTTTCCACCTTGAAGAGAACTGGCAGGAACCCAGCCAGGGAG
>NW_007148886.1:0-718 GCF_000164805.1 Carlito syrichta | reverse complement strand
AACCAGAATGCCTGACACAAGGTAACAAGACTGGTATCCCAGCACTCTTGTAGGCCAAGGCTGGAGGATGGCTAGAGCCCAGGAGCCCAAGGTCAGCCCAGGCTACGCAGTGAGATCCTGTCTCCACACACAACCAAACAAGGGGTCTGGGGTCAAGGTGCTGGTTGTCCCAGTCATTCTGGAGACTGAGACTGGAGGATCATCAAAGCCCCCGATTTTGAGGCTGGTGGAGAACGGCGGTCGTGTTCCTGGGTCCTGGCCTGGGCCACAGAGCCAGACTCTGTCTCCAAAAACATCAGAATCATACTAGATTCTCAACTGAGCATGGTGTGTTCACAGGGCGACTGGCCTTAGGGCATGAAAAGTGGGATTGCAGGGGAAGAAATGTTCCTGGGTGAGGGATATGTCCTGGGCCTTTCTTGGTGGAAGGACCTTGTTGCCAAGTCAGAGGGTAGCCTGCCTGGGGCACATTTTCCACCTTGAAGAGGAGAACTGGCAGGAACCCAGCCAGGGAGCCTGGGAAATCCCACACCAAAGCGGGGGCTGCCATTGAGGGGGTTGGGGCTGGAAGGTGCTGAGCTTGGGGAACCCTCACATGTGGAGGTGCAGGGGGGAGGGCTGAGGGCAGAAGATTTGCAGGAGAATGGATTTCTTTCTTTCTTTCTATCTTTCCTTCCTTCCTTCCTTCTTTCTTTCTTTCTTTTTTCGTTTCTTTCTT
>NW_007148885.1:0-302 GCF_000164805.1 Carlito syrichta | reverse complement strand
AGATGGGTGTGGAGGCCAAGCACAAGGGCTCACTGCTCTCATCCCCATACTCTGGAGGCTGAGGCGAGTGGATGGCCTGAGTCCCCAGGTTTGAGACAATCCCAGCACCTTGTCCAGACCACATCTCTATAAGAAGTCAAAAAAATGAACTGAGCTTGGTGCTGAAGGTCTTCTGTTTTGGTCACTCAGGAGGCCACTACAGGTGGATCACTGGAGCCCAGCTGGTGGATGCCCCAGTGATCGAGAGTGAGTACCTGCACTCAGGCTTGGGCAGCAGAGTGGGACTCCAACTCAGAATAATA
>NW_007148884.1:0-5139 GCF_000164805.1 Carlito syrichta | reverse complement strand
ACTCATCGGCTGACTAGTTAAGTCAGCTGACCTGTCGGATCCCATGCCAGCCTACTAGTTAAGTCAGCTAACCAGTCATCCTATTAGACGGCCAACTAGTTAAGTCAGCTAACCAATTGGCCAACTGGTGTGCCAACTTTGCAGCCGACAATTTAGGTCAGCTAAATATTCGGCAGACTAGTTAGGTCAGCTAATTATTCGGCCAAATATTTGGCCAAATAATTAGGCCAGAAAACTAGGCAGCCAACTACTTAATCGATCTAACTATGGGGCCAGCTCCTGAGCCAACTAGTTATCCAAGCAAAATAATCAGTCGATTAATCAGTCATCTTGTTAAGTTAGCCAGCTATCAGGTCAGCTGAGAAATCAGCTAATGTGTTAACCCAGCTAGCTAGATGGCTAATTAATCAGACAACAAGTAAGTCACCTAGCTAACTCGGTACCCAGCTAGTTAAGTCAGTTATTTTACTCGATTACCAACTAGTTAAAACAGTTATCTAACTCATTAACCAACTTGTTAATTCACGTAGCTATCTCATAAGCTAACTAGTTATGACAACTAGTTAAGTGAACTAGCTAACAAGCTAGATAGGTAATTCAGCTAGCTAGGTCATCTAGCTCACTGGTTAGCTAATTATTTAAGTCAGATACTTAAGGCTGCTACCTAATTAGTTTGCTAATTAGTTGTCAGCTCGTTATTCAGCTAGTTAAATAGTTAGCTAACTTTTTAACTCAGGTAGTTTAATCAGCTAGCTAACTAGTTAAGTCACCCAGTTAAGTCAGCTAGCCAAGTAGTTAAGTCAGTTAGCTAAGTCATCTAGTTAAGTCAGCTTCCTAATTTAGTCAGCTGGTTAAGACATCTAGCTAGCTAGTTAGCTAAAAGTTGACATAAGCAGGTTGAGTCAAGTTGTTAGCTAGTGAAATAATGGGTTAAGTCAGGTGGTTGAGTAGTCTAGCTAGCTAGTTAGCTAACGAGTTAAGTCAGCTGGATGGTCAGCTAGCTAGCTAGATAGGTAATGAGTTAACTCAGCTGGATGAGTCAGTTATCCAGCTCATTAGCTAACGAGATAAGACAGATGATTAAGTCACCTAGCTAGCACGTTAGATAACAATTTAGCTAACCAGTTTTCTAGCTGGATAAGTCAGCTAGCTAGCAAGGAAGCTTACTATTTAAGTCAGTTTGTTAGCTAGGTAGTTAGCTAATTAGCTAGCTATTTAAGTCAGCTCCTAGCTGTATAGCTAGCTAGTTAGCTAACTATTTAAGTCAGCTGGCTAACTATATAACTATCTAGTTAGCTAGCTATTTAAGACAGGTGGCTAACTAGGAAGCTGCTAGTTAAGTGAGCTACTTAAGCTTGTCTAGCCAGCTGACTTAGCCAGCTTGCTATTTAGTTAGCGAGCTAGTTTAGTCTGTTGTCTAGCCAGCTGGCTAGCTGGTTAATTCAGCTAGTTAAGATAGCTGGTTAGCCAAATGGCTAGGTAGGTAGCTAGCTAGTTAAGTCAGCTAGATAGCTACCTGGTTAGCTAGTGATGTCAACTAGTTAAGTCAGCTGGCTAGTCCACTGGCTAACAGGTTAAGTCAACTAGTTTAATCATCTGTGTAACCAGCTGACTAGGTAGGTAACTAGCTAGAAAAATCATCTTGCTAGCCAGCAGGATAGTTGCTCAAGTCAGGTAGTTAAGTCAGCTGGCTAGCCTGCTGGCTACATAGATAGCTAGCAAGTTAAGTGAGGTGGCTAGACAGCTTCCTAGCTTAACTCAGCTAGGTAAGTCAGCTGGCTAGCCTGCTCGCTAGGTAGGTAGCCAGCTAGTTAAGTCAGCTGGCTAGCCAGCAAACTAGCTGTTTAAGTCACCTAGTTAAGTTAGCTCACTAGGCAGCTAGTTACCTACGTACCTAGGTAGTTAAGTCAGCTGGCAAGCCAGCAGGATACGTAGGTAGCTAGCTAGTTAAGTCAGCAGGCTATCCAGTAAGGTACCTAAATTGTTAATTCAGCCTGCTAGCCAGCAGGCTTGCTAGTTAAGTCACCTAGTTTAGTCAGCTGACTAGAGGGCTGGCTATCTAAGTAGATAAATAGTTATGTTAACTCAACTGTCTAATCCACTGGATAGCAAGTTAAGTAACCTAGGTAAGTCAGCTGGCTAGCCAGCTGGGTAGCTAGGTAGCTTGGAAATTAAATTAGTTGGCTAGACAGCTGGCTAGTTGGATAAGTCACCTAGTTTAGTCAGCTTGCTAGGCAGCTATCTAGATATATAACAAGCTAGTTAATTCAGCTGACTAGCAATCAGGCCAGCTATTTAAGACAGCTAGTTAAGTCAGCTGGCTATCCATCTGGCTAGCTAGGTAGCGAGCTATTTAAGTCAGTTGGCTAGCCAGCTGGCTATCTAGTTATGTCAGCTAGTTGAATCAACCAGCTAGTCAGAAAGCTAGCTGGTTAAGTCAGCTAGTTAATTCAATTGGCAAGTCAACTGGCTAGCTAGGTAGCTCGCTAGTTACATCAGCTTCCTAGCCACCTGGATAGCTAGTTATGTCAGGCAGTTAAGTCAGCCGGCTAGCCTCCTTGCTAGGAAGGTAGCTAGGTAATTAAGTGAACTGGCTAGCTGGCTGGCTAACTAGGTGGCTAGCTAGTTAAGCCAGCTGGATATCCGGATGGGTATATAGTTAAGTCAGCTCGTTAGCCAGCTCGCTAGCTTGGTGACTGGCAAGTTTAGCTGGCTGCATATCAGGTTGGTGATGTAAGTGGCCCACTAGTTAAGCCAGCTGACCAGCCTGCTGACCAGCAGAGTGGCTGGCTAGTTAAGGCAGCTGACTATGCGACCATCCAGTCAGCCAGATGGCTATTTAGCTGGCTGGCTAGCCAGCTGGTCAGCCCACTAACTAGCTAGCCAGCTGCCTAGCAAGCTAGCCAGCCAGGTATCTAGCTAGTTGAGCCAGATTGCTAGCCATGTAGACAACCAGTTAACTAGCTAGTTAAGTCAGCTGGCTAGCCAGCTATCCAGCCCAGTTGCTAGTCAGCTAGTTAAGTCAACTAACTAGCCACCTAGCTTGTTAAGTCAGCTAGCAAGTCAGCTAACCATTCAGCTAGCTAGTGAAGTCAGTTAGCTAGTCAGCTTGCTAGTCTGCCAGTTAGTTAAGTCAGCTAGCTAGTCAGCTAGCTTGTCAGATAGTTAAGTCAGTTGGCCAGCTAACTTGCAAGAATGCTAGCTAGTTAAGTCAACAAACTAGAGAGTTAGATAGCTTGTTTGCTAGCTAGTTATGTCAGCTAGATAGTCAACTAGCTAGTCAACTACCTAGTTAAGTCAGCTAGCAAATCAGCTAGGTACTTAGTTACCTAGTCATCTAGCAACTTAGCCATCTGGTCAGATAAATAGTGCGCTCACTCACTTTCTATCAGGTCAACTAATTAGTCGGCTCACTTGCCTGCAAACTGGTCAGCAAACAAGATGGCTCGCTCACCAGCCAAGAAGTCAACTAAATTGTCAGCTTGCTCGCAGGCCAACAGGTCAGATAAATAGGTGGCTTGCTCTCCAGCTAACAATTCAGCTCACTGGTCGGCTCGCAAGCCAGCCGAATAGCTAATTCCGCTCACATGTTGGGTCACACGCTGGCCAACTAGTTAAGTCAGCTAACCAGTCGGTTCATTCGCTGGATGACTAGTTAGCTCTTCTGACCATTCAGTTCACAACTAGCCAACTAAAGTTGGCTGATCAGTCAGTTCACTTGTGGGCTGTATAGTTAAATCAGCCAACAGGTTGGCCCTCTTGCCGGCTGAATAGTTAATTCAGCTGGCCAGTCAGTTCACTCACCAGCTGAATAGTTAAGTCATTTCACCTGTGGGATCACTCACTGGCCTACTAGTTAAGTAAGCTAACTGGTAGTCTGACTAGCTGGACAACTATTTAAGTCAGCTAACCAATCAGCTGACTAGTAGGCCATCTACTTAGGTCAGAACACTGGCCAGCCAAATAGTTAACTGAGCTAACTTGTGGACCAACTCCTCAGTCAACTAATTAACCCAGCTAACTAGTCAGAAAACTAGTTGGCCGACATGTTATGCCAGCTAACAAGTCAGCCGAGTAGTCAGCCAACATGTTAAACCATATAAGTAATTGGCCGAATCATCAGCAAACAAGTTGTCACCTAGCTAACTCATTACCCAACTAATTAAGGCAGCTAGTAAACTCATTGACCAAATAGTTAAAACAGTTAGGTAACTCATTAACCAATTCGTAAAGTCAGCTAGCTATCTTGGTAGCTTACTAGTTAAGTCAGCTAGCTAAGTCAGCTGCCTCACTAGCTAGCTAGCTAAGTAAGCTAGCTAAGACGGCAAGCTATCTAGTTAGCTAACTATTTAAGTCAACTGCCTAAGTCTGCTACCTAACTAGTTAGCTAACTAGTTAAATCAGCTAGTTATTCAGCTAGCTAAATAGTTAGGAATTATTTAATTCAGGTAGTTAGGTCAGCTAGCTAACTAGTTAAGTCAGCCAGTTAAGTCAGCTAGCTAAGTAGTTAAGTCAGCTAGTAAAGTCAGCTAGTTAAGTCAGCTACCAGCTAATTTAGTGAACTGGTTAAGACAGCTAGCTAGGTAGTTAGCTAACAGGTTAAGTCAGCAAGTTGAGTCAGGTAGTTAGCTAGTTAACTGACATGTTAAGTCAGCTGGTTTAGTCAGCAGGCTAGCTAGTTAGCAAACGGGCTGAGTTAGCTGTTTGAGTATGCTAGCGAACTAGTTAGCTAACCGATTAAGTCATCTGGATCAGTCAGCTAGCTAACTTGTTAGCTAACGAGTTAAGTCAGCTGGTTGTGTAAGCTAGCTAGCTCATTAACGAGTTAAGTCAGATGAATTAAGTCAGCTAGCTAGCATGTTAGATAACGAGTAAGCTAACAAAGTAGCTATCTGGTTAAGTTAGCTAGCTAGCTAGGCAGCTAATTATTTAAGTCAGCTTGTTAGCTATGTAGCTAGGTAGTTAGCTAACTACTTAAGTCAGCTGGCTAGATAGGTAGCTAGCTAGTTAGCTAATGATTTAAGTCAGCTGGCTAGCTAGTTAATTTGCTAGTTAAGTCAGCTAGTTAAGTCAGGTGACTAACCAGCTGGCTAGCTAGGTAGTGAGCCAGTTAAGTCAGTTGGCTAGTCAGCTGGCAGG
>NW_007148883.1:0-10293 GCF_000164805.1 Carlito syrichta | reverse complement strand
CACCATCTTCTATTTTCCTATCACTCTCTTGCTGGTCCTTGGATAACCCAAGGCCATACCCCGTTCCTCTCAGGACCTTTGATCTTACTATCTGCTCCTGTCACATTCATGTTCTTGCTATTCTTTGAACACTCAGGCACTGCTTCAGGTCATTTTCACTTGCTGCTTTAACTGCCTGAAGTGCTTTCCCTCCAGATACTTGGATGACTGACTTTTTCACCTCCTTTTAGGTCTTATCTGAAATGTCATTTTTTCAATGAGTTCTTTGTTTGGCCTTTCTAACTCTATTTTTCACCTCTGCTGGCATTTCCTAATACCCTTATCACTGTCTATCTAACATGTGTTTCACTTGTCTATCGTAATTGCTGTTTGAAACTTTACTAAAATTAGGCTACTGTAGGGGAGATTATTTTCCCCAGCTTTACTGACATGATGTGTTTTGATTACTATGATATTGTAACATAGTTTGAGATCAGAAAGTGTGATGCCTCCAGCTTTGTTCTTTTTGTTCAAGACTGCTTTGACTGCTCAGGATTTTATGTAGTTTCATATGAATTTTAAGATTGTTTTCTATTTGTGTGAAAAGACCCCATTGGAATTTTAATATGATTGAATCTGTATATCACTTGAGTAGTATGGACACTAACAATTTTGATTCTTCTAGTTTATAAACATGAAATATCTTTTATTTGTATCTTCATTGATTTCTTTTATCAGTTTATTCTAGTTTTTAGTGTACAGCTCCTTCATCTCCCTGGTTAAATTTATTCCTATGCTTTTCATTCTTTTTGATACTATTTTAAATAAGATTTTTTTTGTTTCTTTTTCAGATTTCTTGTTGTTAATGTATAAAAGTGCAGTTGATTTTAGTGTGTTGGTTTGGTGTCCTATAAATTTACTGAATTCATATATTGGTTTTATTTTAATTTTTTGGTGGAGTCATTAAGATTTTATACATAGGAAATTATGTAATCTGAAAACATAGGCAACTTAACTTCCCCTATCCCCCAATTTGGATACTGTTTATTTCTTTTTCTTGTCTAATTGCTGTGGCTAGGACCTCAAGTGCTAAGTTGGATAAGTGGTGAGTTCAACATTTTTGTTTTGTTCCTGATCTTTGAGGAAAAGCATTTAGCTTTTCAAGATTGAGTACAGTGTTAACTATGAGTTTGCGATATTGCCACTTGTGGATTTTATTATGTGGAGATACATTTCTTCTACATCTAATTTATTGAATTTTTATCATGAAAGAATGTTGGATTGTTTCAAATGATTTTTCTGTGTCTATTGAGATGATCATATGATCTTTGTCCTTTATTTTGTTATTGAGGTGTGTCATATTCGCACACTTGTGTATGTTGAACCATCCTTATACTCCAGGAATAAATTTAACTTGATCAGAAGGTATGATCTTTTTAATGTGCTGTTGAATTCAATTTGCTAGTGTTTTGTTGAGGATTTTTGTATGTGTTCCTCAGGGATATTGGCCTGTACTTTTTTTTTTGTAGTGTCCTTATCTGGCACTGGTATCAAGGTAATGCTGGCCTTGTAAAATGAGTTTGGAAGTGTGTTCTCCTCCTTTATTCTTGGAGGAGTTTGACAAATATTGGTGCTAGCTCTCTTTTTAATGGTTTGATAGAATTAACCCATGATGTCATCTTGTCTTGAACTTTTCTTTGTTGGGAGGTTTTTGATTCAGTCGAAATAGGTTGTATGTTTCTAGGAATTTACCCATTTATTTTAGGTTACCTAACTTGTTGGCATATAATTGTTCATAGTCATCTATTATGATTCTTTCTATTTCTGTGATATCAGTTGTAATGTGTCCTTTTTCATTCTCAATTTGATTTGGGAGTTTTCTCTTTTTTCTTTTAGTCCAGCCAAATTATTTCAAAAAAACTTTTACTTTCCTTGATATTTTCTATGATTTTTTTTCTAGTCCTATTTCATTGGCTTTTTTAATGTGTATTTTCTTCTTTCTGGTAAATTTGGACTTGATTTGTTCTTGTTTTTCTAGTTTCTCAAGGTGTCAGTTTAGATTATTTACTTGAGATCTTTCTTTTATTTAGTGCAGGCATTTTATTGCTATAAATTTTCCTTTTGGAACTGCATTTGCTGCATCCCACAGAGTCAGCATTTGTTAACATGTGGCCATATTTGCTTTATCTGTCCATCTATATGTGTGTATACATATACATATGTATGTAATTGACTGGGCATGGTGGCTCACACCTGTAATCCCAGCACTTTAAGAGGCAGAGACAGAGGACTGCTTGATTCCAGGAGTTTGAGACCATCCTGGGTAACATGAGACCTTCTATCTTCAAAAAAAAATTAAAAATAAGCTGAGTGTGGTGGCACATGCCTGTAGTCCCAGTTACTGGATACTGGTAGCGAGGCTGAGGTGGGAGGATCACTTGAGCCCAGGAGTTTGAGGCTAGAGTGAGCCATGATTGTGTCACTGCACTCTAGCCTGGTTGACAAAGTAAGACTCCAACTGTGTGTGTGTGTAATTATATGTGCATACACAATTTCTTGCTGTACCACTTAAAAGTAAATTTCAGTCATGTTACATCATAGGCTTAAACACAGGATGTTTTCTTTTCCTATATTGCATTGCTACCTTCTTCTCCTCTAATGGTCCTTCTTCCATCTCAGCATTCATCTGAGTGACCCAAACTAGTAACCTAGTATATATTCTTCCATATTTATTCCATGCTCATATAATTACACACACACATTCATACATGCAATGTTGTCATTATTTTACATATTGTTATTATTTTAATTGAATGTTAATTTGTCTCAAGATTATACATATACACATATGTATATATTTTTAAGTTTGATAACTGATTTCTTCTTTGACCCACTGGTTGTTTAGAAGTGTGTTGTTTAATTTTCATATATTTATTAATTCTGCAGTTTTTCTTCTGTTTTTGATTTCCAGTTTCATAGCATTATGGTCAGAAAAAACACTAAATATGATTTCAGTCTTTTTAAACTTGCTAAGACTTGCTTTGTGGTCTAAAATATGATCTATTCTAGAGAATGTTTCATGCTCACTAGAGAAAAATGAGTATTTTGTTGTTGTGTGGAATGTTCCATAAATGTCTGTTGGGTACATTTGGTGTAAAGTATAGTTTATCCATAGCTACCATATTGATTTTCTGTCTGGTTGAGTTATCTATTTTTTCATAGTGGGATATTGAAGTTTCCAACTATTATTATATTGCTGTCTCTGTTTTTCTTCAGATCTGTTAATATACTGTATATTTTGTATTTTTAGGTGCACAAGTTTTGGAGGCATATGTATTTATGCTTGTTCTATCTTCTTGAAAAATTGACTCATTTGTCCCAAGAAACTTGTGAGAGGACTTATTGATGAAGTCTTCAAAGCTGTTAGTAGGAATTTCAGCTCATTGTTGAGGAAAGGTCTTGACATGTTGGGGAATTTTGTCTGTCTGACTCACCCTTATGTACCCAATATCTGCAGCCTGCTGGAAATGTAGTAGCAGCTCTAAGTGTTTTGATAATGAATAAATTATATGTGTATTTCCTTTCCAGTGCATTGTCTACACAGATTCTTAATATTCTTTTTCTGAATACCCATTAAAATATTTTCTATCATAAAAATAATACATATTCATAGCAAAAAAAGGAAATGTCCAGAAGTCACAAGAAAAAAGTCCATTACAGTTTTCCCAACTTTGAGTGGAAACCAATTTAAAATTTTGCTTTATTTCCTAGGAAGATCTTTTTGTGTTCTATGCGCAAGTATTTTAAAAATGTGTTTCTTGTGCACTACCATTTTGCATTTCAACTTTTCAATTTCCATTATGGTTGGTGTTATTTTTCAAGTAATGGTAACAACTTTTACATAAAATTTTGAGTGATTTCCCATGTCTTTTATAGCAAAGTAGGAGGAACTGGAGGCTGTTGTCCTAACTGAAATAACTGAGAAGCAGAAAGTAAAATACCACATGTTATCATCTATAAGTGGGAACTAAACAATCAGTATACATGAACATCAGAGTGGAATAATTAATAGACATTGAGGACTACAAAAAGTGAGACAGTGGGGGAAGTGAGGAGTGAAACATTATCAATTGGGTGCCATGTTCACTCTATGGGTGAACCAGAAACACAGACTTTACTATGCAACATATGCATGTAAGAAATCTACACTTGTACTCCCAAATGTATAAAAATGAATAAATAAAACAACATGAAAAAACAAAATAAAATAAAAAATATCTAAACAATTTTTAGCTTTAAAAGATGTCAAAATCAACTTCCATACAACCCAGAGATCCCCCTTATGGGAATATAACTGGAGGAATGCAAAACACTCTATGAAAAAGATACCTGCACAAGCATGGTTATTGCAGCATTATTCACAATAGCAAAAACATGGAACTAACCGTATTGCCCATCGAAAGTGGACTGGGTAAAGAAAATGTGGTACATATACATGATGGAATATTATGCAGCCATAAAGAAAAACAAAATTATGAACTTTGCAGCAACTTGGGTGGAGTTAGAATCTGTAATACTCAGTGATCTATCACAGAAACAAAGATCTGAGTTCTAAATGTACTCACTCATAAGCAGACCCTAAATATTTATTCTAATACTATAAGAAAGGGATTGGCAGTAGTGGGACATTGCTGGGAGGGAGCACATAACATCAATAAGGGTACCCAAACTTTACTTGTGTGATGGCCACTTATGTACCAAACCCTGAATTGTACCCCACATCTTTAAAAAAAATTACATTAAATAAATGCACTTTATTTAACTTCATTTTTATTGCTGGCACATTGTATTATTTTATTTTTTTGTTTTTGTTTTTGAGTTAGAGTCTAGTCTGTTGCCCAAGCTGGAGTGCAGTGACACACTCATCGACCTGCTGGGCTCCGGTGATCCTTCTGCCTCAGCCTTCCAAGTAGCCAGAACTATAGGCATTGCTGCCACATCCAGTTAATTTTTGATTTTTTAAATTTATTGTAGAGACGAGGTCTTGCCAAATTGCCTGGGCTGGTCTCAAATCCATGGGCTCAGGCAATCCACTTGTCTCAGTCTCCCAAAGTGCTGGAATTTACAGGTTGAGCCACCGATCCCGGCCTATTTTCATTTTTATTTGCCATTATAAGTGATGTGATAAACATCTTAGTGCATATCATTGTTTTTCTCAAACTAGATTTTTTAGAGTAGAAAAGTTGTAAGCCATATTAAGGCTCTAACCTTTCATCAAATTTAAGATTTCCTTAGGAGAGAGCTGGACAGGGCTAAAATTTAGCTTCAATTAATAATTCCCTTTCAAAATGAGTTTAGAAAGCTGTATTCTCAGCCAGTCATAGTGGCTCATGCCTGTAATCCCAACACTTTGGAATATTGGGGCAAGAGGATTGCCTGAGCCTATAGGTTCTAGACCAGACTTGGAAACATGATGAGCCCTCGTCTCCACAATAAATAAAAATATTAGCTGGGTGTGGTGGCACACACCAGTGGTTCCATCTACATGGAAAGCTGAGGTGGAAGGATTGCCTAAACCCAACAAATCAAGGCTGTGGTGGCCATGATCATGCTGCTGCACTCTAGCCTGGGCATCAGAGTGAGACTCTTACTCAAAAAAAAATAAAAGCTGTATTTTTTTGCTTCCAGTGCATTGGGAGATGTTTTCATTATGGTTTGTGGAGTGTGTTTAAGAAAGTCCACTTGATACAGTGGAAAGAAACAGGCTCTTGAGTGAGTTGTTTTCATCTCTGGCTCAGTCACGTGTTGCTGAAAGACCTTGAGCAAATTACTCAGCTTTGAGCCTATTCTTCCACATTTGTCAATTGTGTATAATTATATCTACTTTGTTGTAAGGGTTAGATGAATTGGAGTTCATATAGCCCATCACACAAAGACTAGCAAATTGTACATGCTCAATAGCTAGATAAAGTCATCAATGGTATTTTAAACCATTAAAGTTATTAGATTTATTCACAGTAATCACTACATATAGAAACCATAATTGGGCTGCTCATTATTCATCTGTATTTAAATAATGAAAGGAAGAGATAGCATCTATTTTGCTTTCTTAGATATAGACTGCTCTTCTGTTACCTGATTTGTTATAGTTACTAAGTCTGTTTCTCTCTTCAATACTGTGCTATTTAGGAATAGCTATCCATCTAATCCCTGTATGTGACCCTTGTAGTTTTCTTGGATGTCTCATATTTTAGGTATAATTTGCTTAGGTGAATTTGTAAATCTCTTAAATATTTCCACAAACCTCTCTATTTTATTTTTACCTTATTTTGACTTCACTTCTCTGTGTTTCCCTTGTGAACTAGCATACCTGTGTGTGTTTCACTGAGTATCTGCTGCCTGAACCAACTTCCTTCCATATTACAGACAGTGGCATTATTTACAAAAGTGAAAGGTGGTTAACAACCTAAATTGTCAACATGAGTGGAAATATTTAGTAACTTGTGATACTTCCCTATAATGGAGTATTTTGAAGACGTGAAAAATGTTTATGAAGAATTGCTAATTATATGAAAAAAATAATTATAAAAATATTTATGACAAAATTTCGAGGATGAAAAGAAAATAAGATCCTCAAAATGCCAGAAAGAAATGTTGAGAGAAACTGACTGTAAGTGGAAGCTTCTTATTCCTTGTTGATTTACATATTTTTATTTTCTTTGCAAATACCTATATGCAAAGAACAAGTTGTTTTCTTTGTTGGAAAAAATAACTTCTGTAAAAAAATTGAGGAAAACAAATCTGCAAGATGGACATTGTCCACTTAGTTCTTCTACAGTTTTATACATTAAAATTATATTGTTAAATCTTGTCTAGGAGTAGGATCTGTTTCTAAAAGATAATTTTAAATCTTATGCCAGAGGAGACACTAAAACACAGAAGTCTCTATGTATTGATAATCTATCAGTTGAATGACTTTTGTCCTGTCTTTCAATCAATATTTAATGTTGTAGCATGGAATTATGCTGTTATTTATGACAGTAAAAGTGTTGAGAAAAGCACAAGTCAGTTCCCCAGTTATTAACTGTGCTTTAGCTCAGCATTTTCCAGAATGTACTCTGAGACACACAAATTCTCAAGATTCTCTGAACAAATGTTCCCATGGTCAAATTAAGTTAGTAACATCCTGCAGTATGGTGTACTGGCTTAGGGCACGGACTGCAAGCTACTTTGATTAAATTCTTGACTCTGGCAATGACTAGTTGAGAAAATTTACTTAAACTTTTTATGCCTCTGATTCCTTGCCTATAAAATGGGAAATATGTTGTATGGTTGTATAAATAGGAGATGAGATAACAAATATAAAATATTTGGCACAGCACCTGGTCCACAAATTATCTGTTGTTAGTATTTTATGCTCTGTCCACATCTTGAAGTTGCATAGGATTGAAACAATAGCATATTAAGAATTCTGAGAAAATAAGTAGTACAAAAACATGTTTACCTTTATTTATTGCCACAAACGTTTTACCACTGGATGCTGCACAGGGTTTCTTCCCACAGAAATAGTGTTCTGAAGAACACATATTGGAAGCATGGCCTTGGATGATTCTAAGGAAGCACATTGTAAAATTCAAGTGTGTTTTCTGACATGTTCAAAACAAATACAAACAGGAAATTAGTGAAAATGGCAAAGTAAGAAATTCTGAAGTCCCATCCCTTCATAAAAGCAACAAAAATGTTCATATGCTATATCGGAAATAACTGTTTTGAAATTCTGGAACTTAGCTAAAGGCTTGGACAACCCAAAAAGAAAAAAACAGCTGAAATTTGTTAAGAATTACAAGTTTTGGGTATTGCTTTGTTAAACTCTGGTGTCTCCACATGACTTTTTGAGCTATGACCACTGTATTTTATTAGCTTTGCCCCCCTCCCCTATCTTGGGGAGGTGAATCTCTCTTTCTCTCTCTAATTTACTTTCTAAATAAACTTTACTTAACAACTAAAAAAAAAAAAAACACAAGTAATGTGGTGTTTTAACTTATCCTCATCTCATTCCCACTTTCAAGCTAAGCAATAACCTTGAAAATAGCAACCAGCATTCCTTGTAGCAGAGAGGACATAATAGACATCACTCACACAGAATTATCATTATTAGGTATGTCTGTTGACTCCCAGAAGAAGACTGCCAGGAAATGCTCATCTTTATTTCACCTGACTTGAATCTTTCCCAATGTTACCTGGGGGGAGAAAGAGGCATTTTTCAAAAACATTTACAGGAAAATATTTTAATCACTGATGCATGAGGTGATGGAAAACAGTTTGTGCAAACAGTAGACTAAAAATTTTGAAAGAAAGGCTGGGAAATGGGATGTTTAAGGAAATAGGGCTTCAAATCTCCTATCTATTCATGGGACTCTATAGGGCCACATAAATGCCCAGGGCTATGGACATGTTCAAAATAGACTTGAGAAGGTCTTAAACTCTCACCTCTAGCTAACCTTGAGGGTCTGTGCTAACAGGAAGTGATGGATAAGGCAGAGCTATCAACTGTCTAGCTGAGTGGTGAATGTATGCTCCAACACACACGAAGACCTTCTCCAAAGACTGGAGTTTTTTTTTTGTTGTTGTTGTTGTTCAAAGAGTTTAAGTACATATATTTTCAAACATTAGATGACCACTAAACTAATGGAGTAGACACTTCAGTGGCCATACATGACAAAGAATAGACTTTACACAGTTGTCTCAGAAAAGTCACTGAACAAAGAATTATTACAACAAACAACAACAGACATTAGAAAGAGGAAAGAATTTGATTTCCATAGTGCCAAATTATAGTATTAAAATATCTAGCTTCCAACAAAAAATTAGAATTGCAAATAAATAAAAATGTATAGCCCATGCACTGGAAAAAATTTAATTAAAACTGTCCCCAAGGAGATCAAGAGATTGGGCTTTTTAGGCAAGCATTTTAAATTGGGAATTTTAAATGTGTTCAAAGAGCTAAAGCAAACCACATCTAAAGAACTAAAGGAAAGCATAATAACCACATCTCACCATAAAGAGAATATCAATAAAGAAATAAAAAAATTTAAAAGAACAAAACTGAAGTTTCTAGAGTTGAAAATTACAGCAACTGAAATTAAAAATTTACCAGAGGGACTGAACAGCAGATATGAACAGGCAGAAGAAAGAATCACCAAGTGTGAAGACAATCTTTATCAATTAAGCTTATTTAGCCTGAGGAATAGAAAAGCAAAGGAATAAGGAGAAGTGGTCATAGATTCAGAGATTTGCAAGGTGCCATCAAATGTAGCAACTACATAATGGGAACCCCAGAATGAGATGGGAAGGAGAAAAGAGTAGAAAGAATATTGAAGATAATAATGGTCAAAATGTTCCAAATTTGATTTAAAAAACACATTAATCCAGATGTCCAAGAAACTCAATGAACCCTATAAGAGAAACTAAGGAGATTCATACCTAGATTAAAGAAATTCTCAAATTTAAAGAAATTTGAAAGCTGGAAGAGGGAACTGACTTCTCATGTACAGCAAGGTTAGTAGCTGACTTTTCATCCGAAATTATGGAGGCCAGAAGACAGTGAGATGACGCCTTTAGTGCTAAAAATATACTGTCAACCAAGAATTCTGTAGTTGAAAAAACTGTCTTTAAAAAAATGAAGATTCATGATAAAAACACTTAGCCCTCAAATATGTATATATTAAATAATTAGGACTCAATTTTTTATGTTCACTCCAGCCAAATCTTTCTTTCTTTCTTTGTGTTTCAGAGTTGAGTTCTCACAGTGTTGCTCAGGCTGGAATGCAGTGAAACGCTGAAGGTCACCACAGTCTGGACCTACTGGTCTCATGCGATCCTTCCACTTCAACTCCAAATAGCTGGAAGTACAGGCATGTGCCACCCTGCCTGGTTAATATTTTGACTTTTTTGTAGAGACGAGGTCTCACCGAATGGCCCAATCTGGTCACGACGCAGGGACTCAGGCAGTCATCTCACATTTCCCTCCTAAAGTGCTAGGGTGTCAGTAATGTACCATTATGCTCAGCCCTTATTTTTTTTTTTCATTTTTAATATGTCCGCTTTAGCTGCATGAGGTGACACACACCTGTCATCCCAGCATTTTGCTCACAGAGGCGAGATTATTGCCTGAGCTGACGGCTTCAAGACCAGCCAGGACAACTTGGCAAGGCCTGTGCTCTACAATAAATAAAACAACTAGCCGGGCATGGTGGTGCATGCCAGTAATTCCCACCACCCTGTAGGCTAAGCATGTAGTTCCTGCTACTGAGA
>NW_007148882.1:0-4176 GCF_000164805.1 Carlito syrichta | reverse complement strand
CAGGGGCTGTATAGGAGAGAACAAATCTATATTAAATGTCATATAACATTTCTTCTGTGTTCTGCCTTTTACCAATCAATAAATATTTGTAAGGGTCTACTAAATATATGACATGATAAGACAGGTTTTGTCCTTAGGACACTAAGAATATATTGGATTTAATAAATCAAGGCCCCCAAACAGTAAATATAATCCAGCATATTACTGGGGTCTAGATTTAATGGCTCAAATTAAGTACTGGAGGAAATCAGAGAAGGAAATTAATGGAAGCTTAGAAGTCTTTGTGCTGTAAGATGTTTCTTCTGGACAGCTATTGGGAAAGGAGCCATCTTTTACTCACCTCTGTATTCCTAGCATTAGTGCTTACTGTATATCTGTTGCTTGAATGGGCCAATGTATATATCAGTAACGTTTATCTCCACTGTGACAATGTTGGCCATATAACCTTTCTCTTCTTCTAGCTACTTCTGAAATCAGCTTAACTCAAAGACAATTGGTGTCAATTATCACTATGGTTTTACCTCCACAGGCTGACTAGATCTTTAAAATAAGCAGGTGTTAGCCCATAAGTTGCAGATCCTAAGTTTCCATTCTAGTTTTTAATCAAATCACAGTTTTTATATAATTTCATCTTATCACCACCCACTGTCTGAAAATGTGACTTGGAAAAGATCTAAGCATCTAAATATTAAAATATTCAAATGTCAACATATTAGAGAAAGAAGGCATTACTGCAGCCACATAGTATTGTGGGAAGAACAAAGACTTTGGAGTCAAACAAACATGATTTTGTCACTTACTAGTTGTTTCTCTGGATAACTTAATCTCTCTAAGCCTCACATTTCTCATCTATAAAAAGAAGATAATAATATCTACCTTTGGAATTGGTTTGCGGGTTAGTAAATACTACTTCTTTTCCCTCCCTTTTAAGTGCTTCAGAGTCAAAATATGTTTTCCCCTCTCCTCCTTCCAAATTAAAGATATGGTGAAAAGTTTCCTAAAATAAGTTTAGTGGCAATCTCAGACATATCACTAAAGAAGTTATCCTTAACACCTTCTTGACATTGCTATATTGCTGTATAACTTCTATCGTGCTGACATCATCATAATATAATACCCTATCCCATGGCAGAGATTTAAAGTAAAGGGGTGTACGTGTATATATTTACTTCATGTTGTCATGCTCTCTGATCTTTTCCAGCTGCCTAATTTAGAGAATTGCTTGTTTTTGTTAAGAGATGGAGTTCTGCTCTGTTGTCCAGGCTGGAGAGCAGTGGTACAATTATACCTTATAGCAGCCTTGAACTCCTGGGTTTAAGTAATGCTCCCACCTCAGCCTCCCGAGTAGCTAGGATGACAAGTGCAAGGCACCGCAGCCATCCACATTTAGAGACTTTATGATTTTATTATTCTATAAAAAATCATAATTCTATAAAAAACTTTCAGCTGGGCTCGGTGGCTCAGCCTGTAATCCCGCACCTTTGGGAGGCTTAGTGAGTGGATTGCCTGAGCCCGCGGGTTTGAGACCCACCTGGGCAGCGAGACCTCATCTCTAGAATAAATCAAAAAATCAGCCGGGTGTGGCAGCGCATGCCTGTAATTCCGGCTACTTGGAAGGCTGAAGTGGAAGGATCGCCGGAGCCCAGCAGGTTGAGGCTGCGGTGGCCAGGAGTGGCCACTGCACTCCAGTCTGGGTGACAGAGTGGGACTCCAACTCAAAAAAAAAAAAAAAAACTTTCAGCATTTTTTTCAGGGTTAATGGGTTTCTCTGGAACTCTAACATTTACACATGATATCTTTGTGTATTTAAAAACAATGATTACCAAAGGATAAAAAAATGTTATAGTGCCTTAGTAGCAATCTCATACACAGAGGAAAGTCCCTAAAAGTTAAATGACTCTGCTGGGTGCCGAGGCTCACACCTGTAATCCCAGTGCTTTGGGAGGTGGAGGTGAGAGGACTGCCTGAGTTCATGGGTTCAAGACCAGTCTGGGCAACATGGTGAGATCTCATCTCTACAATAAATCAAAAATTAAGCCAGGCGTGGTGGCACATGCCTGTAGTTCCAGCTACTTGGAAGATTGAAGTGGAAGAATTGCCTGAGCCCAGCAGGTTGAGGCTGTGGAGGCCATGAACATGCCACAGCACTCTGGCCTGGGTGGCAGAGTGAGACTCGGAATAAAAAAATTAAAAATTAAATAAAAAATTACAATGTTAAATGACCAATAATACAGAATATTAGCACTTCCGTCACTCATTGAGGCTTTTAAGCAAGAATCAGTTGTAACCTAGCACTTGATAAAGGTGCACTTGCAACAGCTGATGTTTCATAGAGAGAGCTGAACAGACATATTGGCTATGTAGGCATTTTCTTTAAGCTCTATATCTGTTATGAGTTAAAGGATCAGAAAAGTGCATTTAAGGACAATATCATCTAAGCTCCCTAAAGAATTATCATTACTAAAAAAAGATTTAATACAAAGCCCTCTGCTTTTACAGGGGCTTAATATTTAAAAATCTTTTAAAAATAATCTGTCAACAACAGAAGATAATTGACTATTATTTTTCCTAACGACTCTCAAATAGAAAATCATAAAACAAAATTCTCTCTTGAATTCAGTGTCAGAAAATCTTGAGAACTATTAGGATTCCACATTTCAGACAAAGAGAACTATGATGGTAAACTATAAACCCATGGGCATAGTATCTGGCATAAGAAAAACACAATACAGCCTAGGCAACTTAGTGAGAGCTGTCTCTACAAAAAACAAAACACACACACAAAAAAATTCCACTAGAATTAGCCAGGTGTGGTGATGTGTGTCTGTAGTCTTAGCTATTTTGGAGGCTTAGGTGGAAGGATTGCCTGAGACCAAGAGCCCATGCAGGGAGCCATGATCATGCCACTGGAGCCTGGACAGAGAGACCCTGACTCAAAGGGGGTGGTGAGGGGGTGGAGAGAATGAATAAATATAATATATGGAATCGCGTATTCAACAGATAAATGAGTATACACCTATGACATATCCTTTTTTTCCTTTAGCTGTTGGAATTACAAAGCTAAACTTCAACCCAGGAGTTTATAAATACTAGACTTTTTGCCACTTATCATTGATTTTCATCTGATTTTATTTTTTATTTTCCTGTTTTGTATGGTATTTATTCTTGTATAGTGACTATATCTATTTTTTAAAGTACATGAACTGTAAATGCTAAATGGAAACAAGTGACATATATACAGGAGAGAAAATACAGGGAGGAAGAAGATTTTCCCAATTCAAATATAATATATAGCACACAGTCAGTGCTTAATGAATACTTCTGGATAAAGTCAAGGACACATGGTAGATTAAATGGGACAATAAAAAGCTAAAATGAATGATGATGAAGTGACTATCATCTGAAGAATCTGCAACTCTAAAGAACAAGTAAATATTATGATTTTTAAAAGTACAGATCCATAAACTGCCCCTCAAATCTAGAAAAGTCGCGTAAGCAAATGGTTTATGAAGACTTAGGAAGAATAGAGTAGTAATGAATGGGAGAGAGCATAGGTCATTAAGAACACATCATGAGCCGGGCTCGGTGGCTCAGCCTGTAATCCCGCGCCTTTGGGAGGCTGAGGTGAGTGGATTGCCTGAGCCCGTGGGTTCGAGACCCGCCTGGGCAGCAAGACTTCATCTTTACAATAAATCAAAAAATCAGCTGGGCATGGTAGCGTATGCCTGTAATTCTGGTTACTTGGAAGGCTGAGGCGGAAGGATCGCCGGAGCCCAGCAGGTCGAGGCTGCGGTGGCCAGAAGCGGCCACTGCACTCCAGTCTGGGCGACAGAGTGAAACTCCAACTCAAAAAAAAAAAAAAAAAAAAAAAAAAAAGAACACATCATGCCCACAACTAACAATGAGTTTCCCAGACTGAGAATACATAACCATTCCGTAAGCTTTATCTAGATTTCAGTAAGGAGACGTATTTCTAGTCTTTAGTAAGGAGATAAGGAGTTTCAGGAGATCCTTCAGGATGAGATTCAGAAGGAGACAAGCTAATTTGTCACCAAGAAACTGAATCTGTAGAGTGCTACCAAACCAAGAGTAGTCTCAGTTTACCACTTGGTTTTGTCCTGCTAACATTTTCATAAATGTCTAAGATAAAGAAGTCAAATATATTTAGATATAGAT
>NW_007148881.1:0-597 GCF_000164805.1 Carlito syrichta | reverse complement strand
CCTTGAGGTGAGAGGGTCAGAGCTCTGTGCCTGAAACTCTAGTAGGGCCCCATGGTGAGCAGGCTGGAGTTGTGTGCCTGGGGCTACCAGAGGGACCTGAGTGAAAGTGCCAGGGCCCTTCTGGACCTGGAGCTCCAGGAGGTCACTGGGGTGAGAGGGCTGGGGCTCTGGTACCAGGAATCCAGTAGAACTCTGTGGTGAGAGGGTCTGAGCTCTGGGCATGGGGCTCCAGAAGGGCCCCAGGGTGAGATCATTGGGGCCATGGGACTGGGGTTCCAGGAGGGTCCCAGGGTCAGATAGCCGCAGCTCTGGTTCCAGTGCTTCAAGAGAGCCCCAGGGTCGGAAGGCCGGTGCTCTGATCCCGGGACTCCAGAAGGTCCCCAGGGTTAGAGGGGTGGGGCTCTGGGTCCAGGGCTCCAGAAGTTCTCCAGGGTGAGAGTTAGGAGGCTCTTCTGGGCCTGGGGTTCCAGGAGATCCAAGGGGTGAGAACACTGGGGCCCTGGGACCAAGGTTCCAAGAGGGGCCCAGCGTCAGACAGCTGGGGCTCTTCTTCCAGTGCTTCAAGAGAGCCCCAGGATGGAAAGACTGCGGTTCTGG
>NW_007148880.1:0-6240 GCF_000164805.1 Carlito syrichta | reverse complement strand
CAACTCCTGGGTCAATGATTAAATCAAAACAGAGATCAAAACATACCTGGAAACAAATTAAAATGAAGAAGCATCTTACCAAAATCTCTGGGACACCTTAAAAGCTGTAGTAAGAGGGGAATTTATATCCCTACAAACACACATGAAGAAAAAGGAAGGAACACAAATTAACAGCCTAACAAGTCACCTAAGGAAACTGGAAAAACAAGACCACAAAAACCCCAATTTCAGCAGAAGAATCCAGATCACCAAAATAAATGCCCAAATCCAGGACATAGAAGACAAGAAGATAATACGAAAAAATCAATGAAACAAAAAGCTGGTTCTTCGAAAGGATAAACAAGATCGATGGTCCCCTAGCTAAACTGACCAAGAAAAAATGAGAAAAAATCCATATAAGCACAATCAGAAACACAGAAGATGAAGTCATATCTGACTCTGAAGAAATACAAAAGATCATTAGAGACTACTCTGTACACTTGTATGGAAACAAACTTGAAAACCTTAAGGAAATGGAGGACTTTCTGACATCACACAACCTACCTAGGTTGGAACAAGTAGAAATTGAGACCCAAAATAGACCAATAACAATCAAGGAAATCGACTATGTAATAAGAAAACTACCTACAAAAAAAAGCCCTGGTTCAGATGGCTTTCCAGCAGAATTCTACAAGACATTTAAGGAGGAGCTGATACCAACCCTACTGAAGGTATTCCAGGCGATTGAAAAAGATGGAACTCTCCCGAAATCATTTTACAAAGCCAACATCATATTGATACCCAAGTCAGGTAAAGATCCAATAAAGAAAGAGAACTACAGGCCAATATTTTTGGTGAACATAGATGCTAAAATTCTCAACAAGATCCTAGCAAACCAGATTCAACAATACATCCCAAAAATCATCCATTGTGACCAAGAAGGGTTCATTTCTGGAATGGAAGCCTGGTTCAACATTCATAAAACCATAAATGTAATTAAATACATCAACCGATGTCAAAACAAAAACCACACATCATTAGATGCAGAAAAAACTTTTGATAAAATCCAGCACCCCTTCTTGATAAAAACCCTCGAACATCTAGGCATACGGGGAACATACCTCAAAATAGTAAAAGCCATCTACAAGAAACCCAAAGCCAGCATACTCCTAAATGGACAAAAATTGGAAACATTTCCTCTGAAAACTGGAACAAGACAAGGATGCCCACTCTCACCCCTCCTGTTCAACATAGTATTGGAAGTCCTGGCTCGAGCAATCAGAGAAGAGAAGGCAATCAGGTGTATCCAAATAGGAAAGGAGGAAGTCAAGTTATCTCTCTTTGCAGACAATATGATTGTGTACCTTGAAAACCCAAGAGAATCTATCAAAAACCTCCTTACACTAATAAACCTCCTTTGGCAAAGTCTCAGGATACAAAATAAATGTGCAAAAGACAACCGCATTTCTTTACACCAATAATAAACAAACAGAAAACCAAATAAAAACCACAATTCCATTCACAATAGCCACAAAAAAAAAAAAAAAATGAAATACCTTGGCATCTTCCTAACCAGAGATGTGAAAGTTTTACAATGAAAACTACAAAACACTGCTTAAACAAATCAAAGATGACACAAACAAGTGGGAAAATATCCCATGCTCATGGATTGGAAGAATCAACATTGTGAAGATGCCCATCTTACCTAAGGCAATCTACAAATTCAATGCAATACCCATCAAATTACCAGCAACATTCTTCTCAGACCTAGAAAAGACAACACAGGAATTCATATGGAAACACAAATGTCCAAGATAGCCAGACATCCTCAGCAAAAAAAAAAAAAAAAAAGCAGTGGTATCACATTACCAGACTTCAAATTTTACTATAAAGCTACAATCATCAAAACAGCTTGGTATTTGTATAGGAACAGCATATAGATCAATGGAATAGAATTGAGATTCCAGAGGCAAAACCTCAATTTCTCAACCAATTCATCTTCGACAAAGCCTCCACCACCTACCACTGGGGAGACAAGAACCTATTCAGTAAATGTGCTGGGAAAACTGGCTGACCACATGCAGAAGATTGAAACAGGACCCCTATCTATCCCCATGCACAAAGGTTAACTCCAAATGGATCAGAGACCTAAATGTAAAACCTCAAACCATAAGTACCTTAGAAAATGAAGGACATACCCTCATGGAACTCAGAACTGGCATCCAATTCCTGAACAAAACCCGAAACCCACAGGTCATAAGAAAGAAGATAGACAAATGGGACCTTATTAAACTGACAAGCTTCTGCAAAGCCAAAGAAACCATCAAGAGAGCAGGGAGACAGCCTACAGACTGGGAAAAAGTATTCGCCAACACCAGGTCTGACAAAGGCTTAACATCTTGGATCTACAAGGAACTCAAACATGCTGAAAAGAAAAAAACAAACAACCCCATTATAAAATGGGCAAAAGATATGAACAGACACTTCACAAAGGAAGACATCCGAGCAGCCAACAGACACATGAAGAAATGTTCAACCTCACTAATCACCAGGGAGATGCAAATCAAAACCACACTGAGATACCACCTAACTCCAGTCAGAATGGCAATTATCAACAACTCAAAAAATAACAGCTGCTGGAGAGGGTGTGACAAAAAGGGAACACTTCTACACTGTTGGTGGGAGTGTAAACTAGTGCAACCTCTGTGGAAAGCAGTGTGGCGATTCCTAAAACTCTAAATATCAACCTCCTATATGACCCCACAATCCCCTACTGGGAGTATATCCTGAAGAACTCAAATCACTATAAAAAAGATACCTGCACATGTATGTTTATCGCAGCATTGTTCACAATAGCAAGAACCTGGAAGCAACCATGCTGCCCCTCAAAAGAGGACTGGATTAAAAAAATGTGGTACATATACATGATGGAATACTACACTGTCATAAAAAAAACAAAATTATGAATTTCGCAGCAACCTGGATGGAACTAGAGTCTATAATACTGAGTGACCTCTCACAGAAACAATGATTCGAGTATCACATGTTCTCACTCATATAATGGACCTTGAACATCCAATGTAATACTATAAGAAAATGACTGACAGCAGTGGGAAATTATGGGGAGGGGGGATGGAAATGGGATTAACAGTAGCAAATATCTGTCTGGGGATGGGGAAACACCTCTTATCAACAGGGTGCCTGAATGAAACATATTTTTATACCTAACCCTTAACTGTACCCCACAACATCATAATAAAAAATATTGTTAAAAAAAAAGAAAATTGCTCAATGTCACTAATCATCAGGGAAATGTAAGTTAAAAGCGCAATGAGATACTACCTTTCACCAGTCAGAAAGGACATTATTAAAAAAAAAAAAACATGTTCATGCAGTGTAAAGGGAATGCGTATACACTATTGGTGGAATTTAGGACAGCTTCTATGGAAACTGGTAAGGAGATTTTTCATAAAACTAAAAGGAGACCTACCATTCAGTCCAGAAATCCCACTACTTAGTATCAACCCAAGGGAACAGAGGTTTTTATACAAAAAAGACACCTGTACTCATCTGATTATCACTGCACAGTTCACAATTGCAAATATGGGGAATCAACCTAACCTAAGTGTCCACCAAATGAATGATGAAAATTATATGTATGTATATATATACATACATATACATATATACATATAAGTATATTATATATAACATATAAAATAGAATATCATTTAGCTATAAAAACAAATGGAAGTAATGTCTTTTGCAGAAACTTGGATGGAACTAGAGAACATTAAACTAACATGGAACAGAAAACCAAATACCACATGTTCTCCCTTATAAGTAGGAGTTAAACTGAACCTGCAAAGACACACAGAAAGGTATAAGGGGAAGGGGAGGATGAGGAATTGATAATCACCCATGAGGTACAATGTGCACATATGGGGGTGGAGGGTACACTTAAAGCCCAGACTTCTTCACCACTCTACAGTGCATCTATGTAGCCAAAATCATTTGAAACCCCAAAGCTATTGGAATACAATTTTTAAAAAATGGTTAATTAACATAAGATAAATAGACTTAACCTAGCCAATTCTCAGGAAAAGCAGATTTAAATAAAGTGAGATCTTTTTATCCCTCCAAAAATAATTGTTGAAATGAAAACAAAGAATTAAGAATTTAAAATGTTACATTAACTTAGTTAATAAAGCAGTTGCAGGATTTGAGAGGATTGACTATGATTTTGAAAGAAGTTCTACTGTGAGTAAAATGTTATTAAATAGCATCACATGAAAAGAAGAATTAACTACCGTGACAAACTTCATTGTTGTCTTACTTTTAAAAACCTTTACAGCCACCTCATCCTTCAACCACCCCCCAGATCTGTCACCATTCAGCATCAAGCAGGTCTTCCACTAAAAAGATTACAATTTGCTGAAGGCTCAGATGATCATCAGTGTATTTTTAAAATAATGTATTTTGTAATTAAAGTATGTACTTTTAAAAATATAATGCAATTGTACACTTAATAGACTACAGTATAGTGTAAATTAAACTTTTATTTGCACTGAGAAATCAAAAAATTGTATGACTTTCTTTATTATGATATGGCTTTCTTTATTATGATATGGCTTTCTTCATTGTGATGGTCTGGAACACAATTCGCAATATAACTGAAGTATGTCTGTGTAAAGAAGTCTCGAATTGTAGATAGCAAAATGGAGGAGAAAAGAATAAATGTATTTTAGTGAGATATTTATGTTTTATCATGTTCTTTTTTTTTTTTCCGAGTTAGAGTCTCACTCTGTCACCCAGACTGGAGTGCAGTGGCCGCTCTCGGCCACTGCAACCTCGACCTGCTGGGCTCCGGCGATCCTTCCGCCTCAGCCTTCCACATAGCTGGAACTACAGGCACACGCTACCATGCCTGGCTGATTTTTTTATTTATTGTAGAGATGAGGTCTCGCTGCCCAGGTTGGTCTCGAATCCGCGGGCTCAGGCAATCCACTCACCTCAGCCTCCCAAAGGCATGGGATTACAGGCTGAGCCACCGAGTCCAGCTCTATCATGTTCTTAATATTCTATTTTTAGTAATTTAATTCTAATTTTATAAATGGTAAGAGATAAACCATGTTAAGTGTGAGTCATCACAGCTGTAGTTAATTATTTTTCATTTTTTAAAATTATGGTTAAAAATATATCAAAATTTATCTTTAAACCATTTTTAAGTACACAATTTAACGGCATTGATTTACAATGTGGTGCAACTACCTTCACTGTCAATTTCCAAGCTTTGTCATCACTGCATAGAGAAACCCTGCAATCATTAAGTAATAATTTCCATTCCCTTTTCTCTCCATCCCCTGGTAAGCTCTAATTTTTGTCACTGTAAATTTGCCAATTAAAGATATTTTATAAAAATGGAATGATACAATAGTTGTCTTTTTGTGTTTGGCTTATTTTGATTGGCATAATATTTTCAAGGTTATTTCATGTTGTAGCATATGTCTGAACTATTCCTTCATAAAGCTGAAAATGATATAATTATAAGTATATATTGTATTTTCATTATCCATTCACCTGTTGATAGACATTTGAGTTTTTTTCACCTTTTGACTGTCACAAATAATGCTGCAATAAACATCAGCATACAAGTACTTGTTTGGGTCCCTGTTTCCAGTCCTTTCTGATACACAGTCATGTGCCAAATAATTACAGTTTGGTCAATGACAGACCATATATACAATGGTGGATCCTTAAGATTATAATGAAACTACCCTACATGGGTATAACATTTTTAATCTTTTACAACTGTTTTTTACTGTTCCTTTTCTATGTTTAGAAACATAAATACCATTGTTACCATTATCTAAAATATTCAGCACAGTAACATACTGTACAGGTTTTAGCCCAGGAGTGATAGAGTATACCCTACAGCCCCGGTGTGTTGTAGATTGTAACCTCTAGAGGTTTGTGTAAGCACACTGCATGATGTCCACACACCAATGACATCACCTAATAATGCATTTCTCTACTCTGTATCCCCCTCATTAAACAATGAATGACTGTATTCCTACCAGTGGAATTGCTGGGCCAAATGATACTTCTATTGTGAAAGGGAAAAGAAGCAGCCTCTGCACCTGGGATTGTAAGGGGGGGATGGCTCAGCCTTGAAACAAGCGTTACTCCCTTCCTGGAGGTTTTTCTTTGAAGGTTTCTCTTTGTAAATATTGCAAGATAAATTGTATGTTACCTACTACA
>NW_007148879.1:0-811 GCF_000164805.1 Carlito syrichta | reverse complement strand
ACTATTGTATCATTCCATTTTATAAAATATCTTTAATTGGCAAATTACAGTGACAAAAATTAGAGCTTACCAGGGGATGGAGAGAAAAGGGAATGGAAATTATTACTTAATGATTGCAGGGTTTCTCTATGCAGTGAAGACAAAGCTTGGAAATTGACAGTGAAGGTAATTGCACCACATTGTAAATCAATGCCGTTAAATTGTGTACTTAAAAATGGTTTAAAGATAAATTTTGATATATTTTTAACCATAATTTTAAAAAATGAAAAATAATTAACTACAGCTGTGATGACTCACACTTAACATGGTTTATCTCTTACCATTTATAAAATTAGAATTAAATTACTAAAAATAGAATATTAAGAACATGATAGAGCTGGACTCGGTGGCTCAGCCTGTAATCCCATGCCTTTGGGAGGCTGAGGTGAGTGGATTGCCTGAGCCCGCGGATTCGAGACCAACCTGGGCAGCGAGACCTCATCTCTACAATAAATAAAAAAATCAGCCAGGCATGGTAGCGTGTGCCTGTAGTTCCAGCTATGTGGAAGACTGAGGCGGAAGGATCGCCGGAGCCCAGCAGGTCGAGGTTGCAGTGGCCGAGAGCGGCCACTGCACTCCAGTCTGGGTGACAGAGTGAGACTCTAACTCGGAAAAAAAAAAAAAGAACATGATAAAACATAAATATCTTACTAAAATATATTTATTCTTTTCTCCTCCATTTTGCTATCTACAATTCGAGACTTCTTTACACAGACATACTTCAGTTATATTGCGAATTGTGTTCCAGACCATCACAATGAAGAAAGCCATA
>NW_007148878.1:0-740 GCF_000164805.1 Carlito syrichta | reverse complement strand
TGTGTGTCTTTGCAGGTTCAGTTTAACTCTACTTATAAGGGAGAACATGTGGTATTTGGTTTTCTGTTCCATGTTAGTTTAATGTTCTCTAGTTCCATCCCAAGTTTCTGCAAAAGACATTACTTCCATTTGTTTTTATAGCTAAATGATATTCTATTTTATATGTTATATATAATATACTTATATGTATATATGTATATGTATGTATATATATACATACATATAATTTTCATCATTCATTTGGTGGACACTTAGGTTAGGTTGATTCCCCATATTTACAATTGTGAACTGTGCAGTGATAATCAGATGAGTGCAGGTGTCTTTTTTGTATAAAAACCTCTGTTCCCTTGGGTTGATACTAAGTAGTGGGATTTCTGGACTGAATGGTAGGTCTCCTTTTAGTTTTATGAAAAATCTCCTTACCAGTTTCCATAGAAGCTGTCCTAAATTCCACCAATAGTGTATACACATTCCCTTTACACTGCATGAACATGTATTTTTTTTTTTTAATAATGTCCTTTCTGACTGGTGAAAGGTAGTATCTCATTGCGCTTTTAACTTACATTTCCCTGATGATTAGTGACATTGAGCAATTTTCTTTTTTTTTTTTTTTTTCATTAATCAGTAGTTTTTATTATGGTTTTGTGGGGTACAGTTAAGGGTAGGTGTACAATGACGTTTCATTCAGGCACCCTGTAGATAAGAAGTGTTTTCCCATCCCCCAACAGATATTGCTACTG
>NW_007148877.1:0-668 GCF_000164805.1 Carlito syrichta | reverse complement strand
TCAGGTTATCCTCCCACCTCGGTCCCCCTGAATGCCTGTAACTGCAGGCCTGCACCACCATGTGCATCTAATCTTTGCATTTAGTTTTGATGGCCGAGATGAGGGCTTGCCCAATGTCCCAGGCTGGTCTTGAACCCGTAGGTCAGGCCGTCCACTCACCTCAGTCTCCAAAAGGCCTGGGTACCAGGCTGAGCCCCTCAGTCTGGCATGTGGTTGTGGTGGTAGTGGTTGGTATTATTATTCTGAATCAGAGTCTGACTCTGTCTCCCAGGCCGGCACACAGGGACCCACTCTCAGCCACCACAGCCTCCACCCACTGGGCTCTGGCAATGTTCCCACCACAGCCTCCTGATAGGCTGGAAAAACTGGCATTTGCCAGCAAACTCAGCACATTTTTTAGTTGTTTGTAGGGACAACGTCTCGCCAAGGTGCCGAGGCTTGTTTCAAACCCGGGGCTCAGGCCATGCTCTAGCCTTGGCCCCCAAAAATGCTGCTGTGACAGGCATGAGCACCCACACCCAGTCTTCACACCACTCTTGGGGCCCCACCATGAGGCCCGCTCCTTTCAGATGACCAATGACCCAAGATAGGGCAGCTGGAGTAGACTGACAAGCCTGCCCCAGAAATTTGCCTGGTGGAGGGGCATGTTCCACCAGGCTGCCCACCCC
>NW_007148876.1:0-854 GCF_000164805.1 Carlito syrichta | reverse complement strand
GTGAGTGGATTGCCTGAGCCCACGTGTTCAAGACCCGCCTGGGCAAATTGGCAAGATCTCATCTCTACAATAAATCAAAAAATTAGCCAGGCATGATAGCGCATGCCTGTAGTTCCAGTTACTTGGAAGGCTGAGGTGGAAGGATCACCAGAGCCCAGCAGGTTGAGGCTGCAGTGACCGAAAGTGGCCACTGCACTCCAGTCTGGGCGACAGAATAATAAAACTAAAATAATAATAACATTTTAAAATTTCCCTTGTGTTTTCTTTTTTGACTCCTGTGTAATTTTTACATGTGTTTTTTAGGCTCCAGTATATTATGATTTTTCTAAAGATATCTGTTTGTTATCGATTTCTAGTGTAATTTTATTTTTGTCTACAAGGAGATATTGTGTGATGCTTTCTCTTTTAAAATTATTAAGGCGTGTTTTATGTCCCAGATTGTGTTTTATTTAGACTGTTCCATAAGAAACTGAGAAAAATGTATAATCTGCTTTTCCTTGGTAAAGTCAATTAAATCCAACTGACTGATGGTTCTATTGAGTTCTACAATGTTCTTGATTTTTATTGCCTCCATCTGTCCATTTCTGATTGAAGCAGGTTACAATCTCCAACTATGATATTGGATACGTAAATTTCTCCTTAAAGTTCAATCAGTTTTAATCTTATGTATTTTGATGCTCTGTAGTTGGGCACATGCATGTTGAGGATTGTAATGTCTTCTTACATTAGTAACCTTTTTATCATTATGTAATACTTGTCTCCATTTCTGATAACTTTCATTTCTCTGAAGTCTGCTTTGACTGAAATTAATATAGCTACTCACTCCCACTTTATTTTGGTTAGTGCTAGAATAG
>NW_007148875.1:0-962 GCF_000164805.1 Carlito syrichta | reverse complement strand
CAGAATAATAAAAACTAAAATAATAATAACATTTTAAAATTTCCCTTGTGTTTTCTTTTTTGACTCCTGTGTAATTTTTACATGTGTTTTTTAGGCTCCAGTATATTATGATTTTTCTAAAGATATCTGTTTGTTATCGATTTCTAGTGTAATTTTATTTTTGTCTACAAGGAGATATTGTGTGATGCTTTCTCTTTTAAAATTATTAAGGCGTGTTTTATGTCCCAGATTGTGTTTTATTTAGACTGTTCCATAAGAAACTGAGAAAAATGTATAATCTGCTTTTCCTTGGTAAAGTCAATTAAATCCAACTGACTGATGGTTCTATTGAGTTCTACAATGTTCTTGATTTTTATTGCCTCCATCTGTCCATTTCTGATTGAAGCAGGTTACAATCTCCAACTATGATATTGGATACGTAAATTTCTCCTTAAAGTTCAATCAGTTTTAATCTTATGTATTTTGATGCTCTGTAGTTGGGCACATGCATGTTGAGGATTGTAATGTCTTCTTACATTAGTAACCTTTTTATCATTATGTAATACTTGTCTCCATTTCTGATAACTTTCATTTCTCTGAAGTCTGCTTTGACTGAAATTAATATAGCTACTCACTCCCACTTTATTTTGGTTAGTGCTAGAATAGTATACTTTCTCCATTCATTTATTTTTAATCTATATGTGTATTCATATTTAAAGCATTTTCCTTGTAGACAACATAAAGGTGGGTCTTGTTTTTTCACTCACTCTGATAACTATTTTAAATGGTACACTTAGATGATTGATATTTAATTTGATGAATGATATTGTTGGATTAATATCTAATGTATTTATTATCATTTTCTATTTGTTGTTCTTATTCTTTGTTTCTATTTTTTGTCTTCCAGTTTGTCTTTGCTTTTCCTGGTTTTGGCTGACCATTTTATATTTCATTTCCTTTCATTTTTTAACATATTATTTATG
>NW_007148874.1:0-842 GCF_000164805.1 Carlito syrichta | reverse complement strand
GGAGATATTGTGTGATGCTTTCTCTTTAAAATTATTAAGGCGTGTTTTATGTCCCAGATTGTGTTTTATTTAGACTGTTCCATAAGAAACTGAGAAAAATGTATAATCTGCTTTTCCTTGGTAAAGTCAATTAAATCCAACTGACTGATGGTTCTATTGAGTTCTACAATGTTCTTGATTTTTATTGCCTCCATCTGTCCATTTCTGATTGAAGCAGGTTACAATCTCCAACTATGATATTGGATACGTAAATTTCTCCTTAAAGTTCAATCAGTTTTAATCTTATGTATTTTGATGCTCTGTAGTTGGGCACATGCATGTTGAGGATTGTAATGTCTTCTTACATTAGTAACCTTTTTATCATTATGTAATACTTGTCTCCATTTCTGATAACTTTCATTTCTCTGAAGTCTGCTTTGACTGAAATTAATATAGCTACTCACTCCCACTTTATTTTGGTTAGTGCTAGAATAGTATACTTTCTCCATTCATTTATTTTTAATCTATATGTGTATTCATATTTAAAGCATTTTCCTTGTAGACAACATAAAGGTGGGTCTTGTTTTTTCACTCACTCTGATAACTATTTTAAATGGTACACTTAGATGATTGATATTTAATTTGATGAATGATATTGTTGGATTAATATCTAATGTATTTATTATCATTTTCTATTTGTTGTTCTTATTCTTTGTTTCTATTTTTTGTCTTCCAGTTTGTCTTTGCTTTTCCTGGTTTTGGCTGACCATTTTATATTTCATTTCCTTTCATTTTTTAACATATTATTTATGTTTTTAAACTTTTTTAGTGGCTGCTCTAAAGTTGTAATACATCTTTACAAT
>NW_007148873.1:0-856 GCF_000164805.1 Carlito syrichta | reverse complement strand
AAAGTCAATTAAATCCAACTGACTGATGGTTCTATTGGGTTCTACAATGTTCTTGATTTTTATTGCCTCGATCTGTCCATTTCTGATTGAAGCAGGTTACAATCTCCAACTATGATATTGGATACGTGAATTTCTCCTTAAAGTTCAATCAGTTTTAATCTTATGTATTTTGATGCTCTGTAGTTGGGCACATGCATGTTGAGGATTGTAATGTCTTCTTACATTAGTAACCTTTTTATCATTATGTAATACTTGTCTCCATTTCTGATAACTTTCATTTCTCTGAAGTCTGCTTTGACTGAAATTAATATAGCTACTCACTCCCACTTTATTTTGGTTAGTGCTAGAATAGTATACTTTCTCCATTCATTTATTTTTAATCTATATGTGTATTCATATTTAAAGCATTTTCCTTGTAGACAACATAAAGGTGGGTCTTGTTTTTTCACTCACTCTGATAACTATTTTAAATGGTACACTTAGATGATTGATATTTAATTTGATGAATGATATTGTTGGATTAATATCTAATGTATTTATTATCATTTTCTATTTGTTGTTCTTATTCTTTGTTTCTATTTTTTGTCTTCCAGTTTGTCTTTGCTTTTCCTGGTTTTGGCTGACCATTTTATATTTCATTTCCTTTCATTTTTTAACATATTATTTATGCTTTTAAACTTTTTTAGTGGTTGCTCTAAAGTTTGTAATACATCTTTACAATTAATTCAACTCTACTGTTTTCCGTCCCTCCCCCTTCCTTCCTTTCTTTTTCTTTCTCTCTTTCTCCCTTTCTTTCTTCCTCCCTCCCTCCCTTCCTCCCCCTCTCTCTCTTCTTTCTCTCACACTGTCACCCAAG
>NW_007148872.1:0-889 GCF_000164805.1 Carlito syrichta | reverse complement strand
AGTAACCTTTTTATCATTATGTAATACTTGTCTCCATTTCTGATAACTTTCATTTCTCTGAAGTCTGCTTTGACTGAAATTAATATAGCTACTCACTCCCACTTTATTTTGGTTAGTGCTAGAATAGTATACTTTCTCCATTCATTTATTTTTAATCTATATGTGTATTCATATTTAAAGCATTTTCCTTGTAGACAACATAAAGGTGGGTCTTGTTTTTTCACTCACTCTGATAACTATTTTAAATGGTACACTTAGATGATTGATATTTAATTTGATGAATGATATTGTTGGATTAATATCTAATGTATTTATTATCATTTTCTATTTGTTGTTCTTATTCTTTGTTTCTATTGTTTGTCTTCCAGTTTGTCTTTGCTTTTCCTGGTTTTGGCTGACCATTTTATATTTCATTTCCTTTCATTTTTTAACATATTATTTATGTTTTTAAACTTTTTTAGTGGTTGCTCTAAAGTTTGTAATACATCTTTACAATTAATTCAACTCTACTGTTTTCCATCCCTCCCTCCCTTCCTCCTTCCTTCCTTTCTTTTTCTTTCTCTCTTTCTCCCTTTCTTTCTTCCTCCCTCCCTCCCTTCCTCCCCCTCTCTCTTTCTTTCTCTCACACTGTCACCCAAGCTGAAGTGCAGCGATTCAATCATGACACCATAACCTCAGCATTTTGAGTTCAGGCAATCCTTCTGCTTCAGCCTCCCGAGTAGCTGGAACTACAGATGCACACCACCACATCCAGCTAATTTTTTAATTTTAGTAAGACTAGGTCTCACTATATTGCCTAGGCTAATCTTGAACTCCTGGGGGTGTGAGCCACCATGCTGCCCCCCAAGGCCACTTTCGAGTAGACTATACCACCTCATGTGTAGTGCAA
>NW_007148871.1:0-1314 GCF_000164805.1 Carlito syrichta | reverse complement strand
CAATGGGGAGAGGAGAACCTATTCAGTGAATGGTGCTGGGAAAATTGGCTGACCACATGCAGACGATTGAAACAGGACCCCTATCTATCCCCATGCACAAAGGTTAACTCCAAATGGATCAGAGACCTAAATGTAAAACCTCAAACCATAAGAACCTTAGAAAAGGAAGGAAATACTCTCATGGAAATCGGAACTGGCATCCAATTCCTGTACAAAACCTGAAACCCAAAGGACTTAAGAAAGAAGATAGACAAATGGGAACTTATTAAACTGACAAGCTTCTGCAAAGCCAAAGAAACCATCAAGAGAGCAGGGAGACAGCCTACAGACTGGGAAAAAGTATTTGCCAACTCTAGGTCTGACAAAGGCTTAACATCCTGGATCTACAAGGAGCTGAAACGTACTGAAAAGAAGAAAACAAACAACCCCATTATAAAATGGGCAAAAGACATGAACAGACACTTCACAAAAGAAGACATTAGAGCAGCCAACAAACACATGAAGAAATGCTCAACCTCAGTAATCATCAGGGAGTTGCAAATCAAAACCACACTGAGATACCACCTAACTCCAGTCAGAATGGCAATTATCAACAACTCAAAAAATAACAATAATTTTTATTTTTAAATGAGGTATTGGAAGAATGTTTTCAGATTTCTTCTGACATGGATTCTCTCAGGTTCCTCCTGAAAGCACAGATTTCTTTTTGGTAAACAAAATGTGGAAGGAATAGAGCTATAATTTATAATATATAATTATATTCAATTTGTACATAAAAATGTATTTTTTCCAAAAAATTTTGCCACTTGCTATTTTCTTATCTAAAATTTTAAAACTGAATTTATGTGGAGGTATGAAAAGGATCAGAGTTCTTTGTGAATTTTCTCTAAAAAATGTTCTTTCCCTTTTTTTAACCATAGATATTTCATACATTTGTCTCAATCAGACATGCTCCGCCAAGTTGCATCTTAGATCTTGGGTCACTGTGGCAGACCCGGGATTAAAGAAGGGGACAGCATGGTTTACCCTTTCCCAAGTCAACTGTATTTAATACAATGTAAGACAATTGCAGGTGAGATGTGACAGTTTGTCATGCCATTTCGTGTTTTATTTTGCTTTGAAATGCCCTCACTGTTTCAGGTCCTGTACTGCACTTTAACATACAAAATGAACTTAGACCTGTTCTTTCCCTTGAAGAAGCTCCCAGTAGAGTCCAAAGTCAGAGATGACCCTGTATGAGGGATGAAAAACTCAACCCAAGACTCCAGCCATCACAACCTATGAGGCACTGACAGATTACAGTTTCTACTGTAC
>NW_007148870.1:0-550 GCF_000164805.1 Carlito syrichta | reverse complement strand
CATGTTCAGTTCACAACAGGGGTCACTCTCCTATGAGAATCTAATGCCACTGGTGGTCTGACAGGAGACGAAGCTCTACTCACCCACTGCTCACCTCCTGCTGTGTGGCCCAGTTTTTCTAACAATCCATGGACCAATACTGGTCCATAGAACAGGGGTTGGGCACCCCATCCTAATATATTTTCTTTCCAATTTCCCTACACTCACAGATAGGGCTGATCTCTGGTAGTTGACATTGCTTTCTTCAATGTGCTACCACCTGTATATCTGTGTCAACTCTGTCAAAGTCTTCATCTCTTTTTAGGGTCAGCTACCAGGATCATTGTTGTAGACAAGCAGAGTCTAGTGATGGCACATAGAAAGCACTCCTTAGGAACTTGGTGTATCGATTAATTTTAAACATTCATTATCTATTTCTCTGCACTTTAGGTCAACATTAAAAAAAAAATGGTGCCCCCGCACTTTTTATCTTATTCATTTTCCAGGTAAGTAAGAACCAGGAGAACTGCTTCAAACATAGCATGTAATAGTGGTTTGTTTATATGTATTG
>NW_007148869.1:0-1939 GCF_000164805.1 Carlito syrichta | reverse complement strand
TCTTTTCTCTCTTCTCCCAACCTGGGCCCCACATCTCCAGATCAAAGTTTTGGAGCTCCTCATTCCTGGTTCTACCATGGAAAGTGTTTTGAAATTTTCTTTCTGTTCATCTTCATTTTCCCCAGGAGTAGGAGAAGATTCTTATGCTTGAAGTATCTGCAGGAGGAAACTCTTGCTAACAATGAACATAACTTTGGGGCATTATTATAATAAAAAAAAATCTCTTCCTACCTGCCCACATCTCAGCTGCTAGCCATACTCCAATTCTTACCACTTCTATGAAAGGAATAAAGGAGGCAAAAGGAAACTTGTTTTGTAGTATTCACTTTGGGAAATTCATTTTTTATGGTTTTAATCAGACAATGGTTTCCTTGACTGGTTGGACTGGTTTCACAAAGTATTTTTAGGTTTCTGATAAAACATAAAACTAAATCATATTTTTATCCCTATCTATAGATGCATAAAACTATGCCAAAATGTGGTTGTTGGAAACAACAATTTTTAACTTTCACAGTTTATGGGCTGTCTGCTATTTCTCACTTGCAGTTTCTTTTGTAGTCATCAGAGGCTCCATTGGATTGGCTGTCCAAGATGGTGCTCTCCCATGGCTGGACTTTGATGCTGGCTGTTGGCTGGGAGATGAGCACCTGCTTGTGGTCTCTCTCTGAAGCTTTTGTTTCTTATTGCATGGCAGGTATGTACTGAGAGGAAGTGTCTCAGGGTGAGTTTTCCAAAAGACCCAGGTAGGAGCTGCCAATATCTTATAACATAGTATCAAAAGTGTTGGCATGGAGCCGGACTCGGTGGCTCAGCCTGTAATCCCGCGCCTTTGGGAGGCTGAGGTGAGTGGATTGGCTGAGCCCGCGGGTTCAAGACCCGCCTGGGCAGGCAAGACCTCATCTCTACAGTAAATAAAAAAATCAGCTGAGCGTGGTAATGTGCGCCTGTAATTCCGGCTACTCGGAAGGCTGAGGCGGAAGGATCGCTGGAGCCCAGCAGGTCAAGGCTGTGGTGGCCGGGAGTGGCCACTGCACTCCAGTCTGGGCGACAGAGTGAGACTCCAACTCAAAAAACAAAACAAAACAAAAAAGTGTTGGCATGGCACTTCTACCTTCCACCTCAAACCTGTCCCTAACATTGGCCAGATTCAAGGGGAAAGAAATTAGACTCTCTCATACCCTTGATAAAGAAGTAGCAGGCATTTCCAAAGAGGGGAAGAATGAATAATTTGGAAACCAACACAAACTTTCCTCTCTTCTTTTGTTTTTTCCTGCCTTTGTGTTTTCCTACTGGAATCATTATCATTCATTTGTGCTATCATTATTCAACAGGCTGCTTAATATAGTGGAAAGAGCACTGAATTCAGAGTAAGAAGGCCAAGCTGACAATCCCATCCAATGCTAAAACCAAGCCAAAGCAGCATCTGGGCTCTGAGGTGTCCATGCATCTGTGCCTATCTTTCCGACTATGGGACATTTCTGCTTTTTCTAATCCAACTCCAGATGAGCACAGAAAGAAAAACTAACTTACAGTTATTTCATCTCCATTTTACCATTTCCTACCTCCTGACAGATTAGGGGAGGAGAACTGTGCTGACAAATTTACCTCAAGAATTTAGGAGTAAATGAGTTAGGACAGACAATAATGACCCCTCCTCAACTACAAGAGCTGAGGGATAAGTAGATCTCTCTTCTATCAATTGAAAATTAGTTCTCTTTCCTCTCCAAAGTATGTACATACAGATTAATCTTACTAGTCCCAACTCTGCCATTTATGACCCCTGTGATCTTGAGGTAAGTCACTTTTCAATTTTTTTTATCTGTAAGATGAGGAGACTAGGTATTTCATAGATTTCAGGAGATCAAGATATACAAGTATATTTTTTTAGGAGCCTTACCAAAAATCAGGGTCAGCACATTTTTTCTGTAAAGGGCCAGGT
>NW_007148868.1:0-844 GCF_000164805.1 Carlito syrichta | reverse complement strand
TTCAGAGTAAGAAGGCCAAGCTGACAATCCCATCCAATGCTAAAACCAAGCCAAAGCAGCATCTGGGCTCTGAGGTGTCCATGCATCTGTGCCTATCTTTCCGACTATGGGACATTTCTGCTTTTTCTAATCCAACTCCAGATGAGCACAGAAAGAAAAACTAACTTACAGTTATTTCATCTCCATTTTACCATTTCCTACCTCCTGACAGATTAGGGGAGGAGAAGTGTGCTGACAAATTTACCTCAAGAATTTAGGAGTAAATGAGTTAGGACAGACAATAATGACCCCTCCTCAACTACAAGAGCTGAGGGATAAGTAGATCTCTCTTCTATCAATTGAAAAGTAGTTCTCTTTCCTCTCCAAAGTATGTACATACAGATTAATCTTACTAGTCCCAACTCTGCCATTTATGACCCCTGTGATCTTGAGGTAAGTCACTTTTCAATTTTTTTTATCTGTAAGATGAGGAGACTAGGTATTTCATAGATTTCAGGAGATCAAGATATACAAGGTATATTTTTTAAGAGACTTACCAAAATCAGGGGTCAGCACATTTTTTCTGTAAAGGGCCAGGTTGTAATCTTTTCACCTTTGTGGACCATATGGTCTCTGTCATAACCACTCAACTCCACTATTGTAGCAAGACCAAAAGCAAGCAGCCATAGACACACACACACACACACACACACACACACACACACACACACACACACACACAGATGCATGGTTGGATTTGGCCTTTGGGTCATCTGTCAACTCCTGGTCTAAGTTATGATTTTGCCGAGAAAAATAATGGGAAGAAAGTCAGGACAAGTAAAATTTTAATAAATATCTTTTATTT
>NW_007148867.1:5518-9632 GCF_000164805.1 Carlito syrichta | reverse complement strand
CACACACACACACACACACACACACACACACACACACACACACACACACACCCCAAAAAACAAAAACAAACAAAAACCTAAGGGGGATGAGGAAACTTTTGGAAGTAATTGACATTGTAATTATTGCCTTGATTGTGGTAGTTTCATAGGTGCATGCACATGTTCAAACTCAGCAAACTGTATACATTAAATATGTAGTTATACACAGCTTTGTTTAAGAAAAAAAATCAGTGAATGAACCTAGAGGTCATGGAGGAAGAGGAGAAGAAGAAAAATAGTATGGGGAAGGTGTTCTCTGCAGAACTTAGGACAGACTATGCAAAACCAAATCACTGTGTCTTGGGACAAATTTCAGAAATCAAATAGACCAGAATTAAAAATCTGCCCTCAAGTCTCTCATCCTGTAAATCTTCTCTACATTGAAATATGTTGCTTAATCATGAAATACAATACTGATGGAGCATTTTTAGGGACTCTGTTCATACAGTTGACTGGCTAACATAAAGATCATTTTGTAAAAAGTAATCACACCACCCCTGCTTTCCCCAGTAAAGAATATATTTTGAGGGCTAGATTTTTTTGTTCATTGAAGGTAACACAATGACTGGGTGAAATGGAAATGACAAGGAAAGGCAAAGGAGGGAAATATAGAGATAAAGGAGTTCATAGGACATGGCCACTGAGTGAATCTGAGGGCTGCAAAAGGGAGGCATGGGAGAGGGCTCCATTTTGACCCTTGGTTCCCAGCCTGATGACCAAATAAATGGCAACAGTACTAACTACAGTAGTCAGAATGAATTTGGTTCCTGCTACATCAGAAAAGTGAAGGGATGAGGACCTAGCCAAACAACACAATAAAGGGATTGAGGAGGAAGAGACCAAGAGAGGGCATTTGACCAGGCAGCATGGAGGTCTGGGAAGATTCCTTCTCTTACAGTGGTAGGGGAAGATAGCAAATCAAATCTCATGAGTGTATCATAAGAATGTGGAGATAGTAAAAGTATAGCCAGATTTTTCAAAAATATGTCATCTAAAATATGGAAAAATTTATATAATTGGTAAAGAATGACCTAAGGAAGACCCGAGCATAACATGACCTAGTGGAGAGAGAAAGACTACTATGACACCATAAACTTCAGTTAAGCATAAGTTTAGTGGTTTCCTAATATGCACCAGGCACTGAAATGTAATGCTGAACAAGAACTTGACTTCTAAAATGTTGCACTTATGTCTGTGTATGGCAATGTTTTTATTTATACCAAAGCTCACTGGAGTTAAGAATTCTAGCTTGTTCATCAGGGTAACCCTGGAGGCTAACATAGGATCTGACATGTGAGAGACCCTCTGCAAATTTTTATGGAATCTGTAAGTGGCATAGTCCCAACCTTCAAGAAGATTTTCCTTTGTATCTTTGTTCTGTTAACTCCCCTTTGTTTTTTGGGTCTAAACTTAAAGCACTGTTTCTTCCAGAAATCCCTGCTTAATCTCCAGGATTGAGTTAGACACCCACCTCTGGATGCCCATTGCACTTTGGGTGTTCTTCCATCAATGCAGTTTAAAGAGGAAAAAAAAATCAACAAGTCATTTCAAGATTGTGACTGGTCCCTAAGCAAGAAAGAAACACAAAAAGCAAAACCACAGCATGGCTTGCTGATTGGTTTGGAAACTCAAAGGAATTAATTTCCTATGCACTTCAGGTTTTTCATGAGTCATTCCTATTGGTACCCCTTTTACTTCTGCAAGTTTTCCCAGGGCAAGACTGACTGGCTGGGCTGAATTCAAATGAGCAGAGAAATCTTTAAATCAGCCTAGCAAGTATAGGATCTGGTTTTTCTCATACTGTCAATCTCATGTAAACAGCCTAGCCATACACATTGTAAGCAAAACCTGCTGTACTCTATCGGCTGGCTGGGCATCCAAGTTAAAAATGCAACTTGCCCTTTGGGAGGCTGAGGTGAGTGGATTGCCTGAGCCCACGGGTTCAAGACCTACCTGGGCAGGAAAACCTCATGTCTACAATAAAAATAAAAAAATCAGCCAGGCGTGGTAGCACATGCCTGTCATTCCGGCTACTCGGAAGGCTCAGGAGGAAGGATTGCTGGAGCCCAGCAGGCGAGGCTGCGGTGGCCAGAAGCGGCCACTGAACTCCAGTCTGGGAGACCGAATGAGACTCCAACTCACAAAAAAATGCAACTTGCTAAACAGCATACCCAGTAAATAGCTTTCTTTGGCATAACAGTGTTCAATCTGGGAGGGAATTTGATAAAGTGACATTTTGTTCTCAGCTTTCCTCAGATCACAGTGGGATAATGAAATTGGAATCCATTTAAACCTTCCATTTCACCCCCACACAGTTCATAGATACTGTGTCAAACCACATCACATTGAAATAAGTGTTCTAAAATCTACAAGTTTACTCCCCCATTACAAACAGTATTCAGATTGGAATAAATTATGGCACACAATTTGTTGATCTGCCCACTCATGTAGCTGTAGCAGAATCTCAAATCCAAGGCAATACTCTATGCCACAAAGTTGCATAAATAACTGTATTGTGTCATGCCAAGTTTAGCAACACAACATTCTTGCTAGCCCATCTATGAATAGTACAGTCACTACAGAGATAGACCTGGCCATGTGACAAGGATTTATATGCCCTGTCTTGTGTGATAGCTTCTATTTCTGTCATTGAAGCATTTGTGATTAGATAGTTTCTTTTGCACACCCTGAAAAAATTGAGCCCAGGTCAAACTAACCAAAGACCATCCATGGACAGTAATTATTAAACTGAGAAACTTTACAACTTAGATCAAATCCTTGGCGTCTTTTCCTTTAGATTGTTCTCTTACTTTGCTCCTGTGCAGCAATCTTAGGCCATGAAGAATATAGGAAAGTTCTACTTTCAAAAGATGTTCAGAATCTGCCTACTGCTCACCACCTCCTGGTTCAAGCCATCTTCATCTTTTAGTTTGATTTCTGGAGTAGCCTTCTAATGAATTTTGCTTTAGCTCTTGCTCCCTATGTCTTCTATGTGGTGGGCACTGTGATATGCCAACAAGATTCTACTTCAGTGAAGGACCCATGACACCAGCTGCTGGGCATGCCCTTGACTCTCAGCTCTTCAGAGATTACCGGGTCATGCACCTCTATTGACAATGTTATTGTCATTGAAATAATGACATCCAATGACTGATCAAAATTGGAGTGTAAAGGGCTTGCCATCTCAAGACAGCTAGGGCCAATTCTGAAGCTCCTAGTGAACGGCCAAGGTTGTCACTAAATGGAATTTTCCCTCTGCCCATTCCTGCTTCTTGCCCCTGCTTTCCATTGGTGCTGACTCTTGCCACTAAACGCCATCTCAGAGTTGCTTCCTCAACTTGGGACAACTGGTATATCATAAAGAACCAGAGTCGTCTGGTTCATAATCCTCAAAGCCCTTCTTCTCTTTCCTTATCTTGAGAGGCTTACAGTGTCTCCAGAGGTGCCCATGTCCTGCCCCCCATTCATCCCCTTGCTCACTCTGCTCCAGGCACATCCGCCTCCTCAGACACCTCAGGCACACTCCTATCATGAGATTTTTATATGTGTTGCTTGTTCCCTCTGCCTAGAAAACTCTTCTAGATGGGGGTGAGCACTTTTTTTCCTATAAAAGGCCAGTTAGTAAGTATTTCAGGTATTCCTGGCCACAAAATCTCTATTGCAACCTTTTAAATTTATATGTATTTGTTTGTTTTAGATTTAGGGCATACACATGCATGTTCATTACATGGACATATTGTGTAGTGGTGGAGATTGAGTTTCACATGGCCCATTCCCTAGATAGTGAACGTTGTGTCCTGTAGGTAGTTTCTGACACTAACGCCTTCCACCCTTCCCCCTCATTGGTATTCTCAGTGTCTATTGTTTCTATCTTTGTGAACATTTAGCTCCCACATATGAGTAAGAACATGTGGTATCTGGTTTTCTGTCTGTTTTTCTGTTTTCTGTGACTGTGTAGCGTTCATGGTGTATATATGCCACATTTTCATTATTCACTGATTCTACATCTTTACAATTGATTCTACATCTTTACAATTGTAAATTGTGCTGTGATGAAGCGGGTGCAGAAGTCTTT
>NW_007148867.1:1932-4926 GCF_000164805.1 Carlito syrichta | reverse complement strand
ATTTTTTAAAAATTTATTGTAGAGATGAGTTCTCACAAATAACAGGCTGGTCCGGAACCCCTGGGCAATCCTCTAGTCTTGGCCTCTCAAAGTGCTGGGATTACAGGCCTGAGCCTCCGTGCCTGGCCCACCCACTTTTAATGGGATTATTTGCTTTTTTCTTGCATATTTGTTTGAGTTCTTTGTAGATTCTGGATATTAGTCCTTTTCTCAGATGTATAGTTTGTGAATATCTTCTCCCATTCTGTAGGTTGCTTATTTGCTCTGTTGATTATTTTGCCATGAAGAAGTTTTTTATTTTAATTAAGTCCCACTTAATTATTTGCATTTACTTTTGGGGTTTTAACCAAAAATTCTTTGCCTTGGCCAATACCTATAAGGTTTTTCTTAGAGTTTCTTCTAGGATTTTTATGGCTTCAGGTCTGATGTTTAAGTCTTTAATCCATCTTGAGTTAGTTTTTGTATATTGGGAGAGATAGGGATCAAGTTTCATTTTTCTGAATATAGCTAACCAATTGTCCCAGTACTCTTTGTTGAGTAGGGTGTCCTTTCTCCAGTGTATGGTTTTGTTTTTGTCAAAGATCAGATGGTTGTAAGTATTTGGTTTGTTTCTGGATTCTCTATTCTGTTCCATTGGTCTATGTGTCTGCTTTTGTACCAAAATCATGCTGTTTTGGTTATTACAGCCTTGTAGTATAATTTGAAGACAAATAATGTGATGCCTCCAGCTTTTTTCTTTTTTCTTAGAATTGCTTTGCCTCCAGTGGTCCTTCCGCCTGCCTCCTTTGTTGGTTCCATATATATTCTAGAGCTACTTTTTCTAATTTTGTGAAAAATGGCATTGGTGGTTTGATAGGGATTGCACTGACTCTGTAATTACTTTGGGCAATATGCCATCTTAATAATGCTGATTCTTCCAATCCATGAGCATGGGATGTTTCTCCATTTGTGTCCTCTGCAATTTCTTTCATCAGAGGTTTGTACTTCCCCTTGTAGAGATCTTTCACCACCTTGGTTAAATATATTCCTAGGTACTTTAGCTTTTTGGTTAAATATATTCCTAGGTACTTTAGCTTTTTGGTTGCTCTTGTAAATGTAATTGAGTTCTTGATTTTATTCTTAGCTTGGTGGCTATTGGTGTATAGCAGTGTTATTAATTTGTGTGTGTTTATTTCATATTCTGAAATTTTACCAAATTATTTATCAAGTCCAGGAGTCTTTTGGAAGAGTCTGTCAGGTTCTCTAGATACAAGATCATATTATTGACACACAGAGACAGTTTGACTTTTTTTCCCAGTGGATACCCTTTATTTATTTTTCTTGCCTGATTGCTCTGGTTAGGAATTCCCTTACTATGCTGTTGCCTAGTTCCCGTTCTAAAGGAATATGTTCAAATTTTCTCCATTCAGGATGGCATTGGCTGTGGGTTTATCATATATAATTTTTATTATCTTGAGGAATATTCCCTCTATGCCTATTTTGCTGAGTGTTTTTATCATGAAGGGATCTAAATTTTATCAAATGCTTTTTCTACATCTACTGAAATTATCATATAATTTTTTTTGAGTTGGAGTCTCACTCCGTTGCCCAGGCTGGAGTGCAGTGGCACTCACGGCCACCCCAGAATCAACCTGTTGGGCTCCAGTGATCCTTCCGCCTCAGCTTTCCAACTAGCCAGAATTATAGACATGTGCTACCATGCTTGGCTAATTTTTTATTTATTGAAGAGACTATGTCTCACCAAGTTGCCTGGGCTGGTTTCAAACGGGCCGGCTCAGGCAATCAACTCACTTTGGCCTCCCAAAGTGCTGGGATTACAGGCTGAGCCACCGAGCCTGACCAATTTTTGTTTTTAATCCTGTTTATGTAGTAGGTCATGTTAATTGACTTAATTAAATTAACCTTGAATCCCTGGGATTAAAACCCACTTGGTCATGATGTATTATTTTTTTATGTGCTGTTGAAATTGTTTTGCTCATATTTTGTTGAGGATTTTTGTGTCTCTATTCATAAGGTTTATTGGTCTGTAGGTTTCTTTTTTGTTGTGTCTTTTCCTGGTTTTTGGTATCAGAGTGACACTGACCTTGTAGAATGAGTTAGGGAGTATTCCCTCCTCTTCAACCTTATGGAATAGCTTCAGTAAAATTGGTACCAGTTCTTTTTTAAAGTATGGTAAAATTCAGCTGTGGGTTCATCAGGTCCTCGAATTTTGTTGTTGTTGTTGTTGTTGGGAGTCTTCTAATTACTATTTCAATTTCACTATTTGTTGGTCTCTTCAGGTTTTCTGTTTCTTCCTGATTCAAGGTTGGAGTCTGTATGTTTGCAAAGAATTTATCCATTTACTCTGGTTTGTTTGCATAGAGGTGATCATAATAATCTTGGATGATCTTTTGAATTTCCATCATATCAATTGTAATATCTACTTTTCCATTTCTGATTGGGATAATTTGAGATTTCTCTCTCCATTTCTTTCTTTTTTAGTTTTTAGTTTTAAAATTGTGGGGTATGAGACGGGGCAAGATGGTGATGGCATAGGTGAACTGGTGAGATTCTCTGAATGGACCAAGACTGCATACTGCTGAATAGACAGACTGTAAAGCAGAGGGAAAAGTGAACAAAGCCAGAAGACTCTCACAAGGAAGAACAGGTCATTGCAGAAGAGAAATAAAAGCAACCCCACCTTCCTTCAAAAACAGAATTGAAGAGGGGGAGGGAAAGGGGGAGAGAGAGAAACATCTACAGAAATGAAGAAAAACCAAAAGAAGTGTATGGGTCTCTCCCAGACGCCTGGGAGAGCCGACACTGAGAAATCTGACTTTGGAATGCAAACAATGAAAAGTCCCCAGAATGAAGGGTCTCAAATTGCAAATGTAGATAACAAAACAATAATGGAGAGATTAAAAAGAATTGAGGAGACACAAGAAGAAACTAGAAAGGAGCTGATATCTGGGATAACAGTAATAAAGAATACTGTGAATGAAATAAATAACAAAT
>NW_007148867.1:0-1259 GCF_000164805.1 Carlito syrichta | reverse complement strand
CAAACCCTGCAGGCTCGGAGAGCTTGGAGCCCTATCTTCAAAGTCCAAAAAGATAAACAATTTCAACCAAGAATAACCTACTCGGCCAAGCTAAGCTTCATCTGTGAGGGAGAATTAGAATCTTTCCCAGATATCCAATCCCTAAGAACTTATGCAGCCACAAAACCATCTCTACATGAAACGCTTAAGAAAGTACTAAACACAGAAGAAAAGGAAAAAAGAACAACGTTCTTCACAAGAGTACAGGGAAAAGAATAAAATGTACACGAACCAACCCCAAAACCAAAAGAAAGACAAAAAAAAAGAAAAAGAAAAAACCAAGTGGAAGAACAACAACTCAATAAGAACTCCATGATAGGGACGAACTCTCACATTTCAATAAGTAGTCTGAATGTGAATGGACTAAATGCACCACTGAAAAGACACAGAATGACAAAATGGATAAAATATCACCAGGCAACAATATACTGCCTTCAAGAGACCCATCTCACTGGAAAGGACATACACAGACTCAAAGTAAGAGGATGGGAAACAAATTTTCAGGCGAATGGAACACAAAAGAAAGGAGGAGTCGCGATCCCAATTTCAGACAAAATACCATTTAAGCTATCAAAAATTAAAAAAGATACAGAGGGCCACTACATAATGATAAAAGGTTCACTCTATCAACAAGAAATATCTATCCTAAACATATATGCACCCAACATAGGTGCGCCAACATTCATAAAGCAACTTCTAGGAAAACTAAAGAAAGACATTGACTCTAACACCATAATAACTGGGGACTTTAATACACCACTCACAACCTTAGACAGATCATCAGCACAAAAAATCAGCAAGGAGATCCGGAACCTCAATGAGACTCTGGACCAAATGGACTTAATTGATACCTATAGAACACTCCATCCAAAGACCACAGAATACACATTCTACTCATCACCACATGGAACATATTCTAAGATCGACCACATAATTGGACACAAATCAAGTATAAGCAAATTTAAAAGGACTGAAATTCTACCATGCACCTTCTCGGACCACAGTGGAATAAAAATAAACATTGACACCAACAAAGTCCCCCCAAAACCCACAAAGACATGGACACTAAACAGCATGATGCTAAATAACTCCTGGGTCAATGATGACATCAAAATAGAGATCAAAAGATACCTCGAAACAAATGAAAATTAAGAAACATCTTACCAAAATCTCTGGGATGCCTTAAAAGCTGTAATAAAGAGGGGAATTTATATCCCTAC
>NW_007148866.1:0-825 GCF_000164805.1 Carlito syrichta | reverse complement strand
CCCAGGCAACAATATACTGCCTTCAAGAGACCCATCTCACTAGAAAGGACATACACAGACTCAAAGTAAGAGGATGGGAAACAAATTTTCAGGCGAATGGAACACAAAAGAAAGGAGGAGTCGCGATCCCAATTTCAGACAAAATACCATTTAAGCTATCAAAAATTAAAAAAGATACAGAGGGCCACTACATAATGATAAAAGGTTCACTTCATCAACAAGAAATATCTATCCTAAACATATATGCACCCAACATAGGTGCGCCAACATTCATAAAGCAACTTCTAGGAAAACTAAAGAAAGACATTGACTCTAACACCATAATAACTGGGGACTTTAATACACCACTCACAACCTTAGACAGATCATCAGGACAAAAAATCAGCAAGGAGATCTGGAACCTCAATGAGACTCTGGACCAAATGGACTTAATTGATACCTATAGAACACTCCATCCAAAGACCACAGAATACACATTCTACTCATCACCACATGGAACATATTCTAAGATCGACCACATAATTGGACACAAATCAAGTATAAGCAAATTTAAAAGGACTGAAATTCTACCATGCACCTTCTCGGACCACAGTGGAATAAAAATAAACATTGACACCAACAAAGTCCCCCCAAAACCCACAAAGACATGGACACTAAACAGCATGATGCTAAATAACTCCTGGGTCAATGATGACATCAAAATAGACATCAAAAGATACCTGGAAACAAATGAAAATAAAGAAACATCTACCAAATCTCTGGGATGCCTTAAAAGCTGTAATAAAGAGGGGAATTTATATCCCTACAAACACATGAGGAAATGGA
>NW_007148865.1:0-1269 GCF_000164805.1 Carlito syrichta | reverse complement strand
GCTATTTTCTGACCTTTGTTAACTGCACAGTTTTGTTAGGGGGAGCAACAAGCACCTGGATTTCCCCTGTGTAATCCGAATCCACCACTCCAGTAATAATGGAAATTCCTTGTAAAGACAAGAAACTTCTGCCTAATATTACACTCACTACTCCTTCTGGGAGAGGGCCCTTCTCCCACAGGAATTGGTGTTACCGGAATGTTCGGAGTTAATATTGTTGTGGTGGAGGAACACAAGTTCAGTCTGGTACTCCCAGGGGTGCCTCGTTGTTGATTTAAAGGATTACCATTTTTATGAAATTTAGATAGGCATTCTCTAGCTTAATGAAAGCCTTTTTGGCAGATGGAACTCAAAGTTTTTAGTCAAGTAGACCCAGTAAATGGTCACAGTGTGCCATGAAAGTTAGCTATACCTTGCTTAATCAATCTCTGCTAATGTGTCTGACTTGACCACAGTTAAAGCAAGACTGCAATGAGATATTCTTTTGTTTATTACTTATATTTTACTTATATAAATTATTTATATATTGTTTATGTATTACTTATATTTTTTATTACTTATAAATTATTTATATTGCTTATATTGCTATATATACTGCTTATATTACTTATATTATTTACTTTACTTATATTACTTATATTATTTACATATTACTTATGTATGACTTATATTGTTTATATTGCTTATATATTCTTTATATACATAGCTTGTATTGCTTATATATATTACTTATATTACTTATATCACTTATACTTTACTTATATACATTTGTTTATTATTACTTGAGCTTTCTACATTTCTATAAGGAAAAGAGAAGTGTGACTAAGTTCAGGCTTCATTTCAGTATCCTTAACTTTTAAGGAAAACTTTAGAGAGAGGTGCAGCAAGGATGGCAAGAAGGAAGGGTTTTTAATCATCATAATTTTCATTAGCATTGTCTGATATAATCTATTATATTGCTGGTCTTTTTTATCAGTCTTATGAAAGCTTAACAAGTGTTATTAGCATTTTTGACAGCCAATTGCTTTGCTAAAATTTTTGCTGCTTCTTTGCTAGTAATTACTCATTTGATGGTGGTGATTATTTTAGAAATGAAATCCTCATAATTTTTATCAGTCTTTTGCTTTATCTTAGACAAAGAAAGAGTTTAAGTGGAATTAGCAGGCAACTTTCTGTACAAAATCTAGAAAAGAATTTACTTTATCTTTGCTTACCTTAACACCTTTATGTTTTAATGCTTTAGACATGATTCAAATATAGGCTTGCCTT
>NW_007148864.1:0-651 GCF_000164805.1 Carlito syrichta | reverse complement strand
TTAACACCTTTATGTTTTAAATGCTTTAGACATGATTCAAATTTTAGGCTTGCCTTTCTTTGGAGCCGCGGTTCCCCATAGCTGTAAAAACACCAATATACTCAATATGCAGTAATATCTCTACAAAAACTGAATCGCTCTTTACGGTGATAACAAGTTGCACAGTCCGTCGGGGACACTATACAACCTATCAGCTTGCCTATCAACCCGCGCACTCCGGGGGGGTGGCTGCAGCACCCTAAGGCAAGGTCCGTCCTGAAACGAGATGAATGAACAAACGGGGAACATATATATATAATTACCAGAGTCAGGTTCTGGGTTCGGGCGCCAAACTGTCGGAGTACCGGCTCGACCTAGTTTCCGGCCTAGTTGGGAGGGTTAGGACCCTCACCAGAGAGTCAAGATGGAGAGAAGAGACCACTCGGAGGCAGTTCTTCTGGGATCTGTCTGATCAGGACTGAGTCCAAATTTTTTTCAGACTCCTTCCAACTCATATACCATTTTTTATACCTTCGAGCAGTGTGATAATTACTTGCTGGGGGCGTAAAAATTCCATGATGTATATTGCGCTTTACAAACTATGCATCACAAGACCATCACGAGACTTGCAAGTTCCAAGCAAACAATTCGAGCTCCATGATGCCTTACGTG
>NW_007148863.1:0-1172 GCF_000164805.1 Carlito syrichta | reverse complement strand
CCAGTTTCAGGGGAATTGGTTCCAATTTTGTCCATTTAGGAGTATGCTGGCTGTGGGTTTCTCATAGATGGCTTTTACTATTTTGAGGTATGTTCCCCGTATGCCTAGATGTTCAAGGGTTTTTATCAAGAAGGGTGCTGGATTTTATCAAAAGCTTTTTCTGCATCTAATGATATGATCATGTGGTTTTTGTTTTGACATCTGTTGATGTATTTAATTACATTTATGGTTTTACGAATGTTAAACCAGCCTTGCATGCCAGGAATGAAGCCTACTTGGTCATGGTGGATGATTTTTGAGATGTATTGCTGAATCCGGTTTGCTAGGATTTTGTTGAGAATTTTAGCATCTGTGTTCATCAAAGATATTGGCCTGTAGTTCTCTTTCTTTGTTGGATCTTTACCTGGCTTGGGTATTAATGTGATGTTGGCTTCATAAAATGATTTGGGGAGAGTTCCATCTTTTTCAATTGCCTGGAATACCTTCAGTAGGATTGGTATCAGCTCCTCCTTGAATGTCTTGTAGAATTCTGCTGGAAAGCCATCAGGACCAGGGCTTTTTTTTGTAGGAAGCTTTCTTATTACGTAGTCAATTTCTTTGATTGTTGTTGGTCTATTTAGGGTCTCAATTTCTTCTTGTTCCAACCTAGGTAGGTTGTGTGATGTCAGAAAGTCCTCCATTTCCTTATGGTTTTCAAGTTTGTTTCCATACAAGTGTACGTAGTAGTCTCTAATGATCTTTTGTATTTCTTCAGGGTCAGATGTGACTTCATCTTTTGTGTTTCTGATTATGCTTATTTGGTTTTTTTCTCGTTTTTTCTTGGTCAGTCTAGCTAGGGGACCATCAATCTTGTTTACCCTTTCGAAGAACCAGCTTTTTGTTTCATTGATTTTTTGTATTATCTTTTTGTCTTCTATGTCCTGGATTTGGGCTTTTATTTTGGTGATCTGGATTCTTCTGCTGAAATTAGGGTTTTTGTGGTCTTGCTTTTCCAGCTTCTTTAGGTGGCTTGTTAGGTTGTGAATTTCTGTTCCTTCCATTTTCTTCATGTGTGTTTGTAGGGATATAAATTCCCCTCTTACTACAGCTTTCAGAGCATCCCAGAGATTTTGGTAAGATGTTTCTTCATTTTCATTTGTTTCCAGATATCTTTTGATCCCTGTTTTGATTTC
>NW_007148862.1:0-780 GCF_000164805.1 Carlito syrichta | reverse complement strand
GATAAGTTCATAGGTAATTAATATCCAATCATAGGGCAGTACAGAAATGTAGTAGGTTATAAGAATTATAAAAATAAATAGTATAAAGTTAAGGTAATAAAATTAAGTCATTTAAGTAAATTTATAGATTATAGTATAGTGTTAAGTTAATAATATTAATCGTCAAAAATATTAAAAGTTAGTAAAATTGGATTGAACTTAGAGTTAACTTGGAAAGTTTTTTAATCAGGGTTTAGAACTTAGAGTATAATATGAATGATTTATTGAACATTGTGGAGAACATTTTGAACAATCTGTATTGAAATTGTGCACCTGTGATTCATACATCATGGAATTGTAATTGTTCACTGGGAACCTGAAAGTCTTGTGATGGTACATGATTTGTAAAGCGTGTTACACATCAATGAATTTGTATGCCCCCAGCAAGTAATTGTCACACTGCTGGAGATTATAGAAAATGGTATATAAGTTGGAAAAAGTTTGAATAAAATTGGCTTCAGTCTTGGCCAGACTGTTCCCAGAAGAGCTGCCTCCGTGTGGTTTCTTCTCTCCGTTCTGATTCACCGGTGCGGTCCTAACCCCCCCCGGTCAGTGCAGGTCACCGACAGCTTTGGCGCCCGAACCCAGGGACCAGACTCCGGTAATTATAAATATATGTTCCCCAGTTTGTTTCTCTCGTTTCAGGACGGACCTTGCCTTAGGGTGCTGCAGCCCCCCCGGAGTGCGCGGGTTGATAGGCAAGTCAGTGTTAGCGTCGCCGACGGACTGTGCGACTTATCG
>NW_007148861.1:0-789 GCF_000164805.1 Carlito syrichta | reverse complement strand
ATGTTCCCCAGTTGTTTCTCTCGTTTCAGGACGGACCTTGCCTTAGGGTGCTGCAGCCCCCCGAGTGCGCGGGTTGATAGGCAAGTCAGTGTTTAGCGTCGCCGACGGACTGTGCGACTTATCGCCGTGTAGAGCGATTCAATCCTTGTAAAATTACTGTAAAAATTACTGTATATTGTGTGTATTGTTTGTTATTACAGTTATGGGGAACTGCGGCTCCAAGGAAAGGAGAGCCTATATTCGTATTATGTGTAAAGCTTTGAAACATAAAGGGGTAAAGGTAAGTAGAGATAAAGTAAATTCTTTTCTAGATTTTGTACAGAAAGTTAATCCATGGTTCCCGGATCAGGGTACTTTAGAATTAGAAACATGGGATGAGGTAGGCAAAAATATGAAAAAATGGTATACTAATCATGGTGGAACACAGATGCCACAAGATTCTTATTCCCTATGGAATATTTTGCGGGAAGCGTTAGTTTTAAATCCTAATTATGGTTCTTTCCCTAGTGACTCAGACTCTGAGGAGGATGAGGCAGCTAAAGAAAATGATTCTGGAGACCAGTTATCTCCTGGTGACGATGCAGAATTGAATGAAGAAGCAGCTAAGTATAAGAATCCAGATTGGCCAGATTTTTCTTTCCCTGTGGTTTCTAAAAATAAGTCTCTGCTACCATCTAGTGGCCAAAGGGTAGAACTACCTTAAAAATATTTACCGGGAATTCAAGTAACTATACAAAAGGCTTTAGAATCAGAAGACTCTCTTCATTGTTTTCCTGTTGACATAGAATT
>NW_007148860.1:0-1073 GCF_000164805.1 Carlito syrichta | reverse complement strand
CCTGCTTGCTAGCTAGCTGAATTAACTAGCTTGCTACATAGCTATCCAGGTGGTTAGCCAACTGACTTATGGAGGTGACTCAAATAGCTAGCCAACTGTCCAGCCAGCTGACTTAACAAGCAAGCAACCTAGCTAGCCAACTGGCTAGCCAGCTGACTTAACTAGATGCCTTAACTAGCTAGCCAGCTGACTAGCCAGCTAACTTAACTGCCTGGCTACCTAGCTAGCCAGCTGCATAGCCAGTTGACTTAACTAGCTGATTGAGTCAGCCAGCCGGCTAGCCAACTGATGTAACTACCTCGCTGCCTAGCTACGCAGCTGACTAGCCAGCTGATTTAACAAGCTGATTAAATACCTGGCCTACTTGCTAGCCAGCTGACTTAATGGCTTGTTACATAGCTAGCCAGGTGGCTAGGCAGCTGACTATTGTAGGTGACTTAATAGCTAGCCAGCTGTCTAGCAAGCTAACTTAACAAGCGAGCTACTTATCTAGCCAGCTGGCTAGCAATCTGACTTAAATAGGTGGCTTAACTAGCTAGCCAGCTGGCTAGGCAGCTGACTTAACTAGACAGCTAAAAAGCTAGCCAACTGGCTAGCCAGCTGAATTAACTAGCTGACTTAACTAGCTAGCCAGCTGGCTAGCCAGCTGACTTAACTGCCTAGCTACCTACCTAGCCAGCTGGATAGCCAGTTGACTAAACTAGCTGGCTTAACCAGCTAGTCAGCTGGGTATCCATGAGACTTAACTAACTAGCTACCTAGTTAGAAAGCTCGAAAGCCATCTGACTTAAATAGCTGAAATAGCTAGCTAGGTAGCTGGCTAGCCAGCTGATTTAACTAGCTAGCTACCTATGTAGCCTGCTGGCTTCGCAGCTGACAACTATCTAGCTACCTAGCTAACCAGCTGTTAGCGAGCTGACTTAACTAGGTTACTTAAATAGCTAGTCAACTGGCTACTCAGCTCACTTAACTAGCTAGCTACCCACCTATGCAGCTGGCTAGCCAGCTGACTTAACTAGCTGACTTAAGTAACAAGCCAGCTGATTTTACTAGCTGACTTAACTAAGAGCTAC
>NW_007148859.1:0-776 GCF_000164805.1 Carlito syrichta | reverse complement strand
CCTGTAATTCCGGGCTACTTGGAAGGCTGAGGTGGAAGGATCGCTGGAGCCCAGCAGGTCGAGGCTACGGTGGCCGGGAGCGGCCCGCTGCACTGGAGGCTGGGTGACAGAGTGAGACTCCTACTCAAAAAAAAAAAAAAAAGAAAGAAAAAGAAAACGAACTTGGAAACTCTTATTTTGTTGATCAGTGTATTTTGTACTTATTTTCATCGATTTTGCTTTATCTTGGATAATGCTTTCATTTTTTTTTCTTGTTAAATTTCCTGATACTGAGGAAATGTCTGGAACTATAGTCTGTGATTTCAGAGTCCTGATTTTCTGTGATTGTCTAAAATGTTAATATCCACATAATAATTTCTAATGCCACAGACTTAGCCACACCAATTCTTCAATACTTGTGTAGAATGAACATGAATTAAGTATCATTTATGAATTCTCCTCATCCTTGATCTCAACTGACTTCCTATTTTATATTGAGAATTGAACCATCAGAAGACTTTCATGTCTCCTCCCTAAGCTACTCACACCAATCTCTGTTTCCCTGACTCTGCCCACCCCCCTGTTACTATAGCTAAACTGTCCACAGTCCTATCCAAGCCAACCCCTACCCCACTTGTCCCTTCCCGTCCCTCCAAGGACATCCTGCCAAAAATTCTTCCCACTTACCTGTGTTATCAGTTCCTTTCTTTACTACTGTATCACCCCATCATTATTAGACATAAAATCATGTAGAGTAGAAAATAATACCAGAGGTGGATGATAGTAATGGTGGGCTC
>NW_007148858.1:0-842 GCF_000164805.1 Carlito syrichta | reverse complement strand
ACATCCAGAGCCAAATTCCTCCTGCTCAAAGCAGAGGAGGGAATATAGACTGTGTTCTCAATTACTGCTGCTCATTGCTGTTTGCTGAACTTACAGGCAGCAAATAGTCTTTTCAGATGCAGCCCAGCAAATAGTCTTTTCGGAAGCAGCCCAAAAGGCTAGTCTACCAGATACATATCTGTGCTATTTTCCTCATGAATAAAAGATACTTGGAAAGGGGAAATTTTGATAAAACTTAAGTCCTGGGACTCTAAAACCTGAAAACAATGAAGGAAAGTTTGTTTCATCTATGAGAAGCCTCCATTTGGGCGCCTAGGGGGCCTGGGCAGGGAGAAGTCCCAGAGGAGGCTGGGTTCAACCCCTTGGTGCTCAAGGACACATGTGTCCTAAGGACCCCATGCCGCCATCAACTGGTCAGCAGCAGTGGAACTAGAGCCAGTTGAGCATGTGCCACCAGCGTCCACAAGTCTGCACTTGAACTGCCCTTTGTTCTGAGGGGTTTATTTCACCCATAATAGACTTTGTTGACTTCAAAGTAGCCCCTTTGCTTGTGGGGTGATAGGTTACGAGAATAGACCTCATTGATAGTCATCCTTTCAAATGGAAATTGTCCTGCCTTTATGGAGGGTGACTGGAGAGACCCTCACAGAATTAATACTTTCTCTTTTCTCTCTAGACCTCTTTGGGTCCTTGCATGATTCTGAATGAAGTGAAAAGAGAGAAAAAGAGTGAATGAAGGGAATATTCACAGCACTTTTTCCTTCACACCATCTCACAATGGGTTAGCAAAAATACTCAGAGACCACCCAGTCTCAAAGGCTTGGGTCTCCCCACCAGTACCC
>NW_007148857.1:0-623 GCF_000164805.1 Carlito syrichta | reverse complement strand
TTCCTATAATTTATTTTCCACATTTATTTTGTACACTTTGCTTTTTTTTTTTTTTTTTTTGAGTTGGAGTCTCACTCTGTTGCCCAGGCTGGAGTGCAGTGGCAAGCAAATGGCCACTGCAGCCTTGACCAGCTGGGTTCAGATGATCCTTCTTCCTCAGCCTTCTAAGTAGCTGGAAAAAACAGACATGCGCTACCATGACTGGCTTATTTTCTCACCACATTGCCCAGTCTTGAACCCCAAGCCCAGGCAATCCTCTCTTTGGCCTCCCAACGTGTTAGGATTACAGACTTGAGCCACCTCACCTGACCATTGTACACTTTGCTTTTGACCTAACTTTTTTTAGTTAATAATTTCCTCTCAATGTAGGAAGGATGTGTGATGTCAGAAAGTCCTCCATTTCCTTTAGATTTTCAAGTTTGTATGAAGTAGTCTCTGATAATCTTTTGTATTTCTTCAGGGTCAGATATGACTTTATCTTTTGTGTTTCTGATTGTGTTTATTTGGGCTTTTTTTCTCTTTTTCTTGGTCAGTCTAGCTGGGGGACCATCAATCTTGTTTATCCTTTCAAAAAACCAGCTTTTTATTTTATTGATTTTTTGAATTATCTTTTTGTCTTCTAT
>NW_007148856.1:0-788 GCF_000164805.1 Carlito syrichta | reverse complement strand
GCTGTTTTGATCCCAGCAGTGAGTACCTTAAGCTCTAACTTGAGAGGCTTGCAGGGAGCTTGTTTGCCAACGCTGAGCCTGAGAAGCCCCAGGAGTTTGCCACATTGTTACCAGAGGACTCTCCTGTCTGCCTAGGCTTTCTCTAGCTAGCTCCTGTCTCAGAAGTAAACCGCGCAGATCTTTTGGGAAAAGCATTCTAGACAGGAGGAAAGGCAACTGCAAAGGCCCTGAGAAGGGGCTATGCTTAGACCGATGTTCTAGGAAAGCAAAGAGGCCCCTGTGGCTGCAGCAGACAGTGCAAAGGGGAGAGCAGCGGGGGAGGAGGGCAGAGAGGGGAAAGGGAGACAGAGTATGAGAAACCTTGTGTGCAGCCAGAAGAACTTAGTCTTCTCTGAGCGCAATGAGGAGTCATCGAGGGTTGGGCTAAGGAATGCCATAATACGGCCAATGACTAAGTAAGATCACTCTGGTAGCTTTGGTGAACATATTCTTTAGGGAGGAGAGGCGAAAGCAGGGATTCTTGTTAACGGGCTACTGCAGTCACCAGGGAGAGAATATGGGGGTCAAGGAGATGACAGTGGAGGTGGCGAGAAGTGGTTGGATTTGGGACATGTTTTAAAGTCAGGATCAAAAGAATGTGATTATCATCAACATAAGTGAATCCAAGTGTGGTGCTTAAAAAAAAAGGCATCTAAAAATCCTTTGCCATGCCATCCACCTTGAGGGTCTGTGTCTCTTCTCCTCGAAGTTATGTGGGCTTATGACTGCTTTGACCAATGGAGTGTGGA
>NW_007148855.1:0-872 GCF_000164805.1 Carlito syrichta | reverse complement strand
TATTTTTTGACTTGTTGATAATGACCAATCTGACAGGTGTTAGGTGGTATCTCAGTGTGGTTTTGATTTGCATCAAATCAAAGGATGATTAGTGAGGTTGAACATTTCTTCATGTGTTTGTTGGCTGCTCCGATGTCTTCCTTTGTGAACTGTCTGTTCATATCTTTTCCCATTTTATAATGGGGTTGTTTGTTTTTTTCTTTTCAGCACGCTTGAGTTCCTTATAGATCCAGGATGTTAAGCCTTTGTCAGAACTGGTGTTGGCAAATATTTTTTCCCAGTCTGTAGGCTGTCTCCCTGCTCTCTTGATGGTTTCTTTGGTTTTGCAGAAGCTTGTCAGTTTAATAAGGTCCCACTTGTCTATCTTCTCTCTTATGAGCTGTGGGTTTTGGGTTTTGTTCAGGAATTGGATGCCAGTTCCGATTTCCATGAGGGTATTTCCTTCATTTTCTAAGGTTCTTATGGTTTGAGGTTTTACATTTAGGTCTCTGATCCATTTGGAATTAACCTTTGTGCATGGGGATAGATAGGGGTCTTGTTTCAATCTTCTGCATGTGGTCAGCCAGTTTTCCCAGCACCATTTACTGAATACGTTCTCCTCTCCCCAGTGGTAGGTGGTGGAGTCTTTGTTGAAGATGAGTTGGTTGAGAAATTGAGGTTTTGCTTCTGGAATCTCAATTCTATTCCATTGATCTATATGCCTGTTCCTATACCAATACCAAGCTGTTTTGATGATTGCTGCTTTATAGTAAAGTTTGAAGTCTGGTAATGTGATACCACCTGCTTTGTTTTTTTTTTGCTGAGGATTGTTCTGGCTATTCTTGGACGTAGTTTTCATTGTAAAGGTCTTTCACGTCTCTGGTTAGGAAGAG
>NW_007148854.1:0-1300 GCF_000164805.1 Carlito syrichta | reverse complement strand
TCATATCATCTGCAAAGAGAGAGAACTTGACTTTCTCTTTTCCTATATGGATACCCCTGATTGCCTTCTCTTCTCTGATTGCTCGAGCCAGGACTTCCAATATTATGTTAAACAGGAGGGGTGAGAGTGGGCATCCTTGTCTTGTTCCAGTTTTCAGGGGAAATGGCTCTAATTTTTGTCCATTTAGGAGTATGCTCACTGTGGGTTTCTCGTAGATGGCTTTTACTATTTTGAGGTATGTTCCCCGTAAGCCTAGATGTTCAAGGGTTTTTATCAAGAAGGGGTGCTGGATTTTATCAAAAGCTTTTTCTGCATCTAATGATATAATCATGTGGTTTTTGTTTTGACATCTGTTGATGTATTTAATAACATTTATGGTTTTACAAATGTTGAACCAGCCTTGCATCCCAGGAATGAAGCCTACTTGGTCATGATGGATGATTTTTGAGATGTATTGCTGAATCCGGTTTGCTAGGATCTTGTTGAGAATTTTAACATCTGTGTTCATCAAAGATATTGACCTGTAGTTCTCTTTCTTTGTTTGATCTTTACCTGGCTTGGGTATCAATGTGATGTTGGTTTCGTAAAATGATTTGGGGAGCATTCCATCTTTTTCAGTCACCTGGAACACCTTCAGTAGGATTGGTATCAGCTCCTCCTTAAATGTCTTGTAGAATTCTCCTGGAAAGCCATCTGGACCAGGGCTTTTTTTTGTAGGAAGTTTTCTTATTACGTAATCAATTTCCTTGATTGTTGTTGGTTTATTTAGGGTCTCAATTTCTTCTTGTTCTAACCTAGGTAGGTTGTGTGATGTCAGAAAGTCCTCCATTTCCTTAAGGTTTTCAAGTTTGTTTCCTTACAAGTGTACGTAGTAGTCTCTAATGATCTTCTGTATTTCTTCAGGGTCAGATGTGACTTCATCTTTTGTGTTTCTGATTGTGCTTATTTGGTTTTTTTCTCATTTTTTCTTGGTCATTCTAGCTAGGGGACCATCGATCTTGTTTATTCTTTCGAAGAACCAGCTTTTTGTTTCATTGATTTTTTTGTATTATCTTTTTGTCTTCTATGTCCTGGATTTGGGCTTTTATTTTGGTGATCTGGATTCTTCTGCTGAAATTAGGGTTTTTGTGGTCTTGCTTTTCCAGCTTCTTTAGGTGGCTTGTTAGATTGTGAATTTCTGTTCCTTCCATTTTCCTCATGTGTGTTTGTAGGGATATAAATTCCCCTCTTACTACAGCATTCAGGGCATCCCAGAGATTTTGGTAAGATGTTTCTTCATTTTCATTTGTTTCCAGGTATC
>NW_007148853.1:0-740 GCF_000164805.1 Carlito syrichta | reverse complement strand
GTAGCTGACATAGCTAGCTAGCTAGCCAGCTGACTAGCTAGCTGACTTAACTAGTAGGCTAATCAGATAGCTAGTTGACTTAACGAGTTGGTTAGTGAGTTATATAACTGTTTTAACTAGTTAGAAAATGTGTTAAAGAGCTGACAACTAGATGGTTAATGAGTTATCTAGGTGACTTAACTTGTAGACTGTTGAGTTGGCTGACAAGTTAGCTGTTTTAACACATTCGCTGACTATTCGGCCGACTTGTTAGCTGGGTTAACAAACTGGCCGAGTAGTCGACCCACTATTTAGCTGGGTTAACTAGTTGAATGACGAGTTGTCCCCCTATTTAGCTCGGTTAAGTAGTTGGCTGGCTAGTTTGCTGACCTAACTAGTCGGCCGACTACTTGGCAGACTACTTAGATGACCTAACTAGTCTGCCAACTAATTAGCCGACCTAACTTGTCGGCTGACAAGTGGGTCCACTAGTTGGGCAAATGGTTAGCTTACTTAATTAGTGGGCCAGCTAGTAGGCCAACCATTTAGCTGAATTAACTAGTCGGCTGGAAAGTGAACCAACAGGTGAGCTGACGTAATGAGTTGGCTTGTGAGAGAGCTGACTGGTCTGCTGAATTAACTAGTCAGCCGGCTAATGAGCCTACGCATGCTCTCCCATTACTAGTCGGCTGGCGAGTGAGCCTACCGATGAGCTGACTTAACTAGTCGGCTGGTGAGTAAATGACAAGTTAGCTGCCCTT
>NW_007148852.1:0-713 GCF_000164805.1 Carlito syrichta | reverse complement strand
GGCTAATCAGATAGCTAGGTGACTTAATGAGTTGGTTAGTGAGTTATATAACTGTTTTAACTAGTTGGAAAATGAGTTAAAGAGCTGACAACTAGATGGTTAATGAGTTATCTAGGTGACTTAACTTGTAGACTGTTGAGTTGGCTGACAAGTTAGCTCTTTTAACACGTTGGCTGACTACTCGGCCGACTTGTTAGCTGGGTTAACAAACTGGCCGAGTAGTCGACCCACTATGTAGCTGGGTTAACTAGTTGAATGACGAGTTGTCCCCCTATTTAGCTCGGTTAAGTAGTTGGCTGGCTAGTTTGCTGACCTAACTAGTCAGCCGACTACTTGGCAGACTACTTAGATGACCTAACTAGTCTGCCAACTAATTAGCTGACCTAACTTGTCGGCTGACAAGTGGGTCCACTAGTTGGGCGAATGGTTAGCTTACTTAATTAGTGGGCCGGCTAGTAGGTCAACCATTTAGCTGAATTAACTAGTCGGCTGGAAAGTGAGCCAACAGGTGAGCTGACGTAATGAGTTGGCTTGTGAGAGAGCTGACTGGTCTGCTGAATTAACTAGTCAGCCGGCTAATGAGCCTATGCGTGCTCTCCCATTACTAGTCGGCTGGCGAGTGAGGCGACCGATGAGCTGACTTAACTAGTCGGCTGGTGAGTAAATGACAAGTTAGCTGACATTTTGGCCTTCGAGCGAGCAGACAAGTTAGT
>NW_007148851.1:0-597 GCF_000164805.1 Carlito syrichta | reverse complement strand
TGTTAGCTGGGTTAACAAACTGGCCGAGTAGTCGACCCCACTATGTAGCTGGTTAACTAGTTGAATGACGAGTTGTCCCCCTATTTTAGCTCGGTTAAGTAGTTGGCTGGCTAGTTTGCTGACCTAACTAGTCAGCCGACTACTTGGCAGACTACTTAGATGACCTAACTAGTCTGCCAACTAATTAGCTGACCTAACTTGTCGGCTGACAAGTGGATTCACTAGTTGGGCGAATGGTTAGCTTACTTAATTAGTGGGCCGGCTAGTAGGCCAACCATTTAGCTGAATTAACTAGTCGGCTGGAAAGTGAACCAACAGGTGAGCTGACGTAATGAGTTGGCTTGTGAGAGAGCTGACTGGTCTGCTGAATTAACTAGTCAGCCGGCTAATGAGCCTATGCATGCTCTCCCATTACTAGTCGGCTGGCGAGTGAGGCGACCGATGAGCTGACTTAACTAGTCGGCTGGTGAGTAAATGACAAGTTAGCTGCCATTTTGGCCTTCGAGCGAGCAGACAAGTTAGTTGACGTGATGGCTGGCGAATGAGCCAACTAGTTTCCTGACTGGTTTGCATGCCAGTGAGCCTACTAGTTAGCTA
>NW_007148850.1:0-761 GCF_000164805.1 Carlito syrichta | reverse complement strand
AGTTGGAATCTCACTCTGTTGCCCAGGACGGAGTGCAGGGGCATGCTCACGGACACTGTGGACTCCACTTGCTGGGCTGAGGTGATCCTCCTGCCTCAGTCCCCAAGTGGCTGGAACCAAAGGCCTACACTACCATGCTTGGCTAATATTTGGATTTATTTTTCATGACTGAGATGAGGCCTCACCCCTTGTCCTGGGCTGGTGTTGAAGCCGCAGGCTAAGGTCATCCACTTGCCTGGGTCTCCAAAGTGCCAGGATGCCAGGCTGAGCCTCTTAGCCTGGCCTGTGGTTGTGGGGGATTTGGTGGTTGGTATTATTATTCTGAGTAGGAGTACCAATCTGTTGCCCAGGCTGGAGCGCAGAGGCCCACTCTTGGCCACTGCAGCCTCCATGACTGGACTCCAGTATACATCCCACCATGGCTTATCGAGTGGCTGGAATGCCAGACTTGCACCACCATGTTCGGCTAATTTTTTAGACTTCTTGTAAAGACAAGGTCTCACCAAGGTGATCAGGCTGGTCTCGAACTTGGGGGCTCATACCATCCTCTCACCATGGCCTCCCAGTTCACTGGGATGACTGGTGTGACCCCTTCTTCCCAAAACCCACACCCTACTCAGGGACTGAGGTCGAGACCCACTCCCTTCTGATGACCAGGGATCATGGAGAGGAGCCTGGATTCCCCTGCTGAGCCCTCCCCATGGGGAGCACCTCTCACAGTGGGGTGTCTCCACCAGGGTGCCCACACCTCTGCCCGCCTC
>NW_007148849.1:0-770 GCF_000164805.1 Carlito syrichta | reverse complement strand
GGCTTGCCTTTTCATTTCCCTTTACAGTGGGTCTTTCAAAGAGGAAAAGTTTTAACTTTGATGAGGCCCAATATATCAATGTTTTTCTCTTTCTTAGTCATGTTATCATAACTAAGCTCTTGCCTACTCCAGGGACAACAACAATTTCTCCTAGGTCTTCTTTTAAAAGTTTGACTGAGCATGATGGCTTATGCTTGAAATCTCAGCACTTTGGGAGGCCAAGGTGGGGATCACTTGAGGTCAGGAGTTTGAGACCAGCCTGGGCAGTCAGTGAGTCTCTCTTGCTACAAAATAATAATAACAATAATGATAATAATAATTAAGCCGGGCTTGGTGGCTCAGCCTATAACTCCGCGCCTTTGGGAGGCTGAGGTGAGTGGATTGCCTGAGCCCGTGGGTTTGAGACCCGCCTGGGCGGTGAGACCTCATATCTACAATAAATAAAAAAATCAGCCGGGCGTGGTAGCACATGCCTGTAATTCCGGCTACTCGGAAGGCTGAGGCAGAAGGATCGCCAGAGCCCAGAAGGTCGAGGCTGCGGTGGCCGGGAGTGGCCACTGCACTCCAGTCTGGGGGACAGAGTGAGACTCCAACACACACACACACACACACACACACACAAAGATAATAATAATTAGCTGAGTGTAGTGGTATGTCCCTGTAATCTTAGCAACTCAGAAGGCTGAGGCAGGAGGATCGCTTGAGCCCAGAAGGTCGAGGCAGCAGTGAGTGATGATCACACCATTGCACTCCAACCCGGGTGATGGAGG
>NW_007148848.1:0-924 GCF_000164805.1 Carlito syrichta | reverse complement strand
CCTGGGCGGTGAGACCTCATATCTACAATAAATAAAAAAATCAGCCGGGCGTGGTAGCACATGCCTGTAATTCCGGCTACTCGTAAGGCTGAGGCAGAAGGATCGCCAGAGCCCAGAAGGTTGAGGCTGCGGTGGCCGGGAGTGGCCACTGCACTCCAGTCTGGGGGACAGAGTGAGACTCCAACACACACACACACACACACACACACACACACACAAAGATAATAATAATTAGCTGAGTGTAGTGGTATGTCCCTGTAATCTTAGCAACTCAGAAGGCTGAGGCAGGAGGATCGCTTGAGCCCAGAAGGTCGAGGCAGCAGTGAGTGATGATCACACCATTGCACTCCAACCCGGGTGATGGAGAGAGACCCTGCATAAAATAAAATAAAGATAAAATATAAAACAGTAGCTTTTTTTAAAATATTTTTTTTAGTTGGAGTCTCACTTTGTCGCCGAGACTGGAGTACAGTGGCTGCTCCCGGCTACTGCAGCCTCGACCTGCTGGGCTCCGCCGATCTTTCCGCCGCAGCCTTCCAAGTAGCTGGAACTACAGGCTCATGCTACCACGCCCAGCTAATTTTTTTATTTATTGTAGAGATGAGGTCTCGCCAAGTTGCCCAGGCGGGTCTCGAGCCCACGGGTTCAGGCAGTCCACTCACCTCAGCTTCCCAAAGGTGTGGAATTACAGGCTGAGCCACCGAGCCCGGCTAAAATAATAGCTTTGAATATCTTATCCAGCCTCTCTCACATCCATTGTTTTGCTTGATTTCATTTTATTGGTTGTCAAATAAGAGCTCCTAACTCACATGCAGTCAGACTCATCTTTTTCTGGAGACTAGCTGATATGCTTAGAAAAGTCTTTCTGCCTTCTTTCCACCTCCAGCACATCAAGAAATCAAGATAACTACCTGTGACTTTTCT
>NW_007148847.1:0-1363 GCF_000164805.1 Carlito syrichta | reverse complement strand
CGGCTAAAATAATAGCTTTGAATATCTTATCCAGCCTCTCTCACATCCATTGTTTTGCTTGATTTCATTTTATTGGTTGTCAAATAAGAGCTCCTAACTCACATGCAGTCAGACTCATCTTTTTCTGGAGACTAGCTGATATGCTTAGAAAAGTCTTTCTGCCTTCTTTCCACCTCCAGCACATCAAGAAATCAGGATAACTACCTGTGACTTTTCTTGAACATTTTTACTATTTTGCCTTTAATGCTTAAATCTTTTTTTTTTTTTTTTTTTGAGTTGGAGTCTCACTCTGTCCCCCAGACTGGAGTGCAGTGGCCGCTCCCGGCCACCGCAGCCTCGACCTGCTGGGCTCCAGTGATCCTTCCGCCTCAGCCTTCCAAGAAACCGGAATTACAGGCATGCACTACCACGCCCGGCTGATTTTTTGATTTATTGTAGAGATGAGGTCTCGCTGCCCAGGCGGGTCTTGAACCTGCGGGCTCAGGCAATCCACTCACCTCAGCCTCCCAAAGGCACAGGATTACAGGCTGAGCCACCAAGCCCGGCTCTAATGCTTAAATCTTTAATGCATCTAAAATTTATTTTGTTTTGAGAAGTGGGTTAGAGAATTTAACTATATATTTTTTAAAATTGCTGGGTATCACAACACCATTTCATTATTAGTATTTCACTTTTTTATTTTTATTTTTTGAGTTGGAGTCTCACTCTGTCACCCAGATTGGAGTGCAGTGGCCGCTCGCGACCAATTCGGCCTCGACCTGCTGGGCTCTGGCGATCCCTCAGCCTCAGCCTTCTGAGTAGCCAGAATTACAGGCATGCGCTACCACACCTGGCTGATTTTTGATTTATTGTAGAGATGAGGCCTCACCAAGTTGCCCAGGCTGGTCTTGAAACCCTGAGCTCAGGCCATCCTCTTGCGTTGGTCTCACAGTGTACTGGGATTACAGGGGTGAGGCACTGTGCCTGGCAGTATTACAATGTTAAACAGTTTTCTTTTCCTTACTTAAAATGTGTCATAACATCAATAAGGGTACCCACACTTGACCACATGATGCCCACACATGTATCTAACCCTGAATTGTACTCCATGTTTTTAAATTAAAATTTTTTTAAAAAAAATTTTTAAAGGATCTATTTTTTTTGGCACTCTCTGAATAAATGGGGTCATACAGCACCTCCCGATAAAATACATAATGCTTCCTTCACTTACACAGTAATTGTGAGGTAAACTCATGGTTTTCCATGTCAAAGTATAGTTCATTTATCTTCATGGTTGGCCAGTATTTCATTCATGTATTCATTCATCTCATTCACTAGGGGTGTGTTGTAGCCTATTCAGACTGCTGTCACAGCATGCCATAGA
>NW_007148846.1:0-936 GCF_000164805.1 Carlito syrichta | reverse complement strand
GATGGTGACAGTGGGCATCCCATGCCTGTCCTCATGGTGACAGCAGGCATCTGTGACAGTGGGCATCCACACCTGTCTTCATGGTGACAGCGTGTATCCTGTGTCTTTCCTGATGGTGCATTTTGAAGCAAACAACTTGCTTTCTGGTCTCACAGACCCCCAGGTGGGATCTACCTGTAGCTTACCCACATCCAGTTTGGTTACTTAGATAATGAGGTTTGGAATTTGAGTGCTGGTAGATAAGACTATGACTTTGCATCACTGCTAAAAAGAGATGAGAACTTGGAATGTGGTGAGTGTATCTTGCATGAGGACTGATGTGTACCCTCAGGAGTCAGAGGATGAACTGTGCTGGGCAGAATAAGGCCCAATGACATGTGCATCCTGAACTTCAGAACCATGTAGGTGTCGCATTCCATGTCATGTCTGGCTGCAGGTGGAATTAAGGGTGGCCGTCCACAGACAGGAAGAGACCCGAGACCATCTGAGTGAGCCCAGTGTCATCACAAGGTCCTTAAAAGCAGAAGAGGGAGGCAGAAGAGGAGAGCCAGAAGAAGAAAGGTACAAAGACAGAAGCACGGGCAGAGAGTCGCCACCATGCTGGCTTTGAGGATGGAGGAGGGGCCAGCAGTCACGGAATGAGGGCACCTCTAGAAGCTGGAAGAGGCAGAAAAGGGGTTCTCCCAGAGCCTCCAGAGGGACCAGAGTTCCAAAAGCACTTGACTATAGCCTGGCAGAAGCTGTGTCAGACTTCTGTCCCAGAATTGTGAGAATATATTCATGTTGCCTGAGGCCTTTAGGCTCGTGGCCATCTGCTAGAGCAGCTGAGGGAGACATGTTCCCTGTCCTCACCCACCTCATCATGCCAGCATCACCGTGGCATCCTCTCCTGTTCAGGCACTTGCAGATCCACCTTGAACCCCCCCTGTTGTCGTA
>NW_007148845.1:0-747 GCF_000164805.1 Carlito syrichta | reverse complement strand
GAAGAGGAAGATGGAGAGAGAGAGAAGAGTAGAGGGACAACAGACAAACATATCAACTACAAATGAAAAGAAACACAAAGAAAGAAAAGAGTAAAAAAAAAACTAAAACATACAGGCAATCATACAGACACACAAGTCAACAAGCCTTCTTTTTGATGTACTATTCTCCTACACAAACATGAAGTCTAAAGAAAAAAAATCTGTAAAATAATAGAAACACAGCAAGTATGAAAATATTACTAATAACAGTAAGAAGGGAAAGAAAAGAGAAAAAAATGAGTAAAACAAAGAATAAAAGTTAAAAAAAAAAAAAAGGGAACCTAGCACACCCTGAGATCATTCCTCTAACTCGAATGTACTTTCAGCTCTGGTCTCTTGCTCTCATTGCAGGCTGGTAGGGTTGTTCACAGCTAGGGTCAGATACCCCATGACTGCTGTGTAAGTAGGGTGGATCAGATCTGGACTCAGTAAGCTTGATGCCTCTCACATCTGCCACCCAGATCCATCCTGTCTGTGTTTGATCTAGCATGGAGGAGGGGCTTCTGTCTCTCTCAGTTTGGTGTGATTACCTTAAGTCCCAAGTTGGAGGATGGACAGAGCTGGGCAGAGCTGGGTGGGGTTGGACAGACAATGCAAGACTATGCCTGGACTTGAGGTTACAGCTGATCTCTAGTCCCACCATGGCCAGGGGACCAAGCCAGGGTAGGTGGCATGCAAGACAGCTAGGTACCACAGGTCAGCATGGTG
>NW_007148844.1:0-2899 GCF_000164805.1 Carlito syrichta | reverse complement strand
CAGAGACTGGACTCCGGTCTAGTGCAGAAGTGATGTGAGTGTTATTGGGAATTACAACGGGTCTTTTATACACAAAGTCAGATGTGGGAGGGGCGTCTCCCACCCACCAGAAAACTTAATCCATGAAAACTTAATCAATGATTGCCTTTAAACCCTTTTCATATGATAATCTTAAAATCCCATAACAAAGGATAACCTAATCTGTGACTGACATATTCTATAAACCTTTTTCATCCTAAGCTGATTGATTTATGCCAAGTTAAACAATTCTATAGAAGCTTAAGTATTTACTTTACAAATGAAAGTGGCCCATCTCAGAATGTTTGGAATGTGGCCCAGTCCAAAGTTCACAGTGGGCTACCTGCAAGTAACCCAGCCGCATTCTTTCAACAAAATGGCTGTCTTCTAAAGCTATAATCTACAATTTACACCTTCAATAAATCCTAAGATCATGACCCAGAAGCCTGTGACCAATACTAAGGCTCTTAGATGTGACACGAGTTTGAATTAAAAGTTGTGTGAAAGCCAAAACTGCAGTTTGCGGAAGAATGGGAGCAATGAGCTTCTAAAGTTAGCTTGTGTTCATCCCAGTCTCAGAGTTTTTATGTTTTGAGCTCACAGGAGCTTATCTTGTTAGTGCTGAGTAGAAAGGGGGAGGAAATGGGGTCAATAGCTCCCAAATGCATCCTAATGGTCTCAGGTCAACAGCCTTTCCTGATCCCTATGCTCAGTGGGCCTCCATGGCCAGCTCCCAACACCTCTTCTTATGTGGCTTATATTCTAGGAGGAAAAAAACCCTGTTATATTTAGTTAATGATAAGCATTATGCAGAAAAATAATGCAGAGTGAGAAGGCAGACATAGGGGATTAGGTGAGGCCACTGTAGTCAAGAAGCGGGCTTTGGCCTGAGATCTGGACTGAGGAAACAACATGCAGGTACATGAGGGAGAATCTTCCCAGGCAAGAGAAGAGCCAGGGCCAGGCACTGAGCCAGGTGTCCTGATGTGCTCACAGATTATCAAGTAGGATGGCATGAGAGGAGCTGGATGGTTGAGGGGAGAAGAGATCTGAATGAAAATGAGTAGGAGATGACATCACAGCATCAGTGGAGGACCAGATGGTGCAGAGCTTCACAGATCATTATCTCAGGTTTGGATTTTTTTCTGAGCAAGAGGAAAATCCTCTGGTGGAATTTTGGCAGAAGAGTGGCACAATCTAACTTATGCTTTAAAAGCATCCCTCCAACTGCTTGGGTAGGGCTGACAAAGAACGCTGAAAGATTTATTGGGAGGCTGAGGTACTAGTTCAGGTGAGAAAAGATGGCTCTTTAGAATAGGTTGGAGGTCAAGAAGGTGGTAAAAAGTGCCAAAATTTAGTTATCTTTCGAGGGTAAAGCCAACCCATTTTCTGATCTTTTGAGTTCCAGAGAGTGAAGGGACAAGTGGAAAGTATAAGGATGTACAACTCATCTGAGGGAAGTTTCTGTGAAAAGAGGCAAAACATGGAATAATAGTTGGGAAAATGTGGGGTAAAAAAGACTTTTCCTTAAGGTGAGTGATATTGCTTTTTATGTTTTTTATGCTGGTGATCTAGTCTGGATGGTGTCTCCTCCAACTCTCATGCTGAAATGTGATTCTCAGTGTTGGAGATGGAGCCTTTGGGTCATGGGTTGGCATTCTTCCTGAATGTCTTGGTTTTATTCTTGTGGAAATGAGGGATTTCTCACTGTATTCATGTGAGTTGTTTGTTTAAAAGAGTCTGGCACATACTTCTCTCCCCCTGTTCTCACTCTCATGATGTGACATACCATCTCCCCATGTCCAGTAGATGTTGGTGCAATGCAGAACTGTGAGCCAATAAACCTATTTTATGTGTAAATTACGCAGCCCCAGGTATTTCTTTATAACAATGAAAATAAACGATTGCAGCTGGTACAAAAATTATCTGATGATAGAGGGAAAATAATGATGAGAAGAATAAGGACCAATTGCAGGAGAATATCCTAGAGTAAGTGAGGCTGATGTAATCCTATGCACAATTGTATGTTTTTTCTTAGATAGAAACAGCATCATTTTGCCATTATCATAGGAAAGAAGACTGATTATATGAGTATAGATGCAAGTAAATTGGTAAATTCGGTGATGAGGGCATGGGAAAATTTTATTCTTGTTGCCCATATTTTCTCAATTATAGAAGAATCAAGGTCATCAAATAAGAGTAAGGACAGGGTATTGGAGTTTAATGAGAAAGGACAAAATGTCAAATCTTTACCTGGAGGAATGAGAAAGTTAGTTAACTTAGGGAATGTGATAGAATGTCTTGTAAGTTGATGCCAGTGCTGATGAATTTGCAATTACAATGGTTTGGATGATTGTCTGTTTGCCTCTAGTTATGTTCAAATGTTTGGTGTAGGAGAGCAAAAGGTCAAAGTTGAATTTAACCAGGGTTGGTGTTTTGATAAGTAATTACAATGGAGACAGATTAAGTCCAAATGGAAATATAAATGTGGTTTCCTGGCAGGAAATAAATTTGAAATGGATTCTGGGTTTCTATAGACCATAAATGGCCAAAATATTTAGATGGTCTTTCCAAATAGAAGGAAAGTGTTGGAAAACTAGGGTCTAAATAGGGCCAGGAATCCTAAATATTGTCAAATAGATGAGTCTAAGCCACCTATATCTTGGCTATTTTAATGGAATGAGCAGGAGAGATGCTGATAAAAAGGAAGAGAAAGTTCCACTTATGGAAAAGTGCCGCATTTTGACAACTTTGCTGTCTCATGTAATGCATTTAAAAATTATGAACTTTGAATTTAATAAAATACCCTGTTGGATGCATCCCTTATTCAACTAAAACATTTCTGGGGAACTTGAAAACCTACATCCAAATTAAAACTAAA
>NW_007148843.1:0-826 GCF_000164805.1 Carlito syrichta | reverse complement strand
AAAGTAAGCTTACCAAAACATAAATTAAAAATACCTCTGAGTAGTAACATGAGAGTTCAGTGAGGCAATATGGGATCCTGACATTTTCTTTTATATATTTGTATTTATTAAATCTTCAAATAATGTATTTCCATGTTCATCTGTAAAACAGAAAAAGAGAAAATGTGTTTGGCATTTAAATATGAAAATCAGCTGAATGGCAGAAAAAGATGTGGTAAATCTTTAGGTGAAATTATATGAAAGGGTTTTAGTCAAGCTGAAAAGATGATGCAGGACATTTCAGAAAGGCAGAATAGCATGGAAAGGCATGCATATATGAAATTACACATGGGTGCTTAATAACATAGTATAGAGTCTTGGATGAGCATGTTTGTGTCTTTTGCTGATATTTAGAACATAAACTCGTAATTAAGAACTTAACTCTTTTAATGAGGATGGTGACTAAAATGTCCCATACTGTAATAGTTCATTTATGTGAGCTCTAATTAAAAGGTATTCATATTTTCAAAGGATAACAAAATTACTTTGAAATCCATTTATTTCTCTCTTGCTTATAATGCATTTTAATTTCACAAATATCCACTAAAGAAAGTAAGAATTCCAGTTAAATGCTTAAGTGCTACTTGAAGTGAGGTTCACCCACACAGAAAGAAGAGGGAATAGAAGAAGAATCTGGAAGAGGAGAAGGAGAAGGAGAAGAAAGGGAAGAGGAGAAGGAAAACTGGGGCAAGAAGGAGCAAGGGAAGGAGAAGGAGGAAACATACAGATACAGGCACTTGTATTCATCTAACCATCCTTTCATTGTGGACCTATTATGGCACATTGT
>NW_007148842.1:0-424 GCF_000164805.1 Carlito syrichta | reverse complement strand
CAGCCCTAAGCTGCCGTTCCCTGCGCGGCCTGCAGTCCCAAGACTCACCGGGTCCGCCATCCACGCCAGGCGCTTGGATCCCCAGAGATCCGGCCGATGCGGGGTTGTGAGACCTTGGGGGTCGTCGTCGCTGACCCCGATTGAGGATCTGGCACCCCCAGAGCCGTCCTGGGACCCGGCGGCCTTTCGAAGGAGGAACGGGGGCGGCTCCGGGGGTTCCCAAGGCGGCTCCACTTCTGCGTTGGTCAGGCTGCCTGGAAAATCCCTTGAGCGCTCCGCGAATCGGGAGCCTTCCGTCGCTTGGCGGGCGTGGGGGTGGCGGTGACGCCGGGGGCAGAAAAACGGTCGCAGGGTATTGTCGCTCCGCGGGACCCCCGCGAGCCCCTCCCAGCCTCCCGCGAGGAGGCGCGGGCGCCTCCTCCTA
>NW_007148841.1:0-951 GCF_000164805.1 Carlito syrichta | reverse complement strand
AAAAAACGGTCGCGGGGTATTGTCGCCCCGCGGGACCCCCGCGAGCCCCTCCCAGCCTCCCGCGAGGAGGCGCGGGCGCCTCCTAGTACCAGTGATCCCGTGTCCCTGCCCTCCCGCTGCTGGCTGGGGTCACTGGGGGGCTGACGTGGGGAGTCCTGGGTGTCCTTTTCCAGGGCGGCGCCAAAAGGGGTGGCGGAGCCAGAGTTGAAAAGCCGGGGTGCCACCGGCAGGTGGCGCCGTTCTCGGGGCGTCGGGTCTCCCATCCAAGGGCTCGGCGGGAGCGTCCCTGCTTAGCTTCCCAGCCGGTGGGGCATCCTGCGCCTGCGCGCCATGAAGCGCCCTGCCGCCCGGGTCGCCGAGGGCGCGCCTTCAAGGGCCGGCTCCGCGGAGTGCCCCACAGGGCCCCCGGAGGCCCGTCGGCAGGGCGCCGGGAGAGACGGGCGTGCGGGCCATCCCGTGGGAGAGCGGAAGCCGAGCCCTTCGGGACACAGACACCCTCCCGCCTGTCAGCCGGCGGCCGGATCACCTAGCCCGCAGCCCGCCCCACCCAAAAAGGCACACACGTGCACACGCACGCTCTCAGGCACGCCCGCAGAGACTCGGACGGCGAACCCTCCCCTGGGAGAGAGACAGAGAGAGAGGACAAAGCAGGACAGAAAAATTGAGAAGACGCGACAGTGGCTCAGACACACATCAATACCAGGAGAAAAAGAGACGCAGCGCGGAGAGAAAAAGGCAGAAAGATACAGAGAGACAGGAAAGAGGGAGACAGTGTTTGGGGAGGGCCCAATGCCTGGGGAAGCCTCTCGACCGCAGCATCGCCTGGTCGTGAGGTCTCCCATCCAAGCGCTCCCCCGGAGCCACCCTGCTTACCATCCCAGCCTGGGGCGCATCCTGCGCCCTTGCGCCCTGAGGCGCCCTGCAGGCGGCAGCCGGGATGCGCGCCCTCAA
>NW_007148840.1:0-316 GCF_000164805.1 Carlito syrichta | reverse complement strand
TTTTTGTCCTGATGATCTGTCTAGGGTTGTGAGTGGGGTATTAATGTCCCCAGTTATGATGGTGTTAGAGTCAATATCTTTCTTTAGTTTTCCTAGAAGTTGCTTTATGAAAGTTGGTGCACCTTTGTTGGGTGCATTTATGTTTAGGATAGATATTTCGTGTTGATGAACTGAACCTTTTATCATTATGTAGTGGCCCTCTGTATCTTTTTTAATTTTTGATAGATTAAATGGTATTTTGTCTGAAATTAGCATTGCGACTCCTCCTTTCTTTTGTGTTCCATTCGCCTGAAAATTGGTTTCCCATCCTCTTACT
>NW_007148839.1:0-4053 GCF_000164805.1 Carlito syrichta | reverse complement strand
TTGTTAACGTGATCTCTGGCTCAGGTTTACCTCGTAGTCCAGAAACTACTTCTCAACATTCTTTTTGGTATTTGGATTATGGGATTAGGAGTTCCCACATGTTTAGGACGTATTCTTAAGGGGAAACCAGCAATCTTTGATTCCATATCTCTGGGATATTTCTGGAGTTATGAGTATTTGTATGTAAAAGTTTGTACTTCCACGTCACCAGAAAATGTCTGGACGTTTTCCTTATACATAAAAAAAGGAAATTGGTTACGGGAGGCCTCAATCCATGAATTCTATAAGGCTCCATTATAAAGACACGTAGAATCTGGGCTTCTACTTCTCCAAATTCTTCAGAGCTACTTCACATTTGGAATTGACAAGTGACATTATAGATTCCCAGCATCATTCTGGTCGTCTTGATTGTTGCAACCAAGAATCTATCCCTTAAATTCAGTTGGGTTCCTCCGGGCAACTAAAGCCTCATTCCTGGACTGAAAGAATCATCTCGGCATATTTGTATGTAACTCTTGACTTAAGATGTACCCTGTAATCCTAAAAATCCGTTTGTGCAGCTACTTGATTTGGGCCTGTGGTTTTGAGGTTACTGAATATGTTGCACATATTTTTAAAGGTAGCCAAAAATCATGGATTCCACGTCCCTGGAAAACAGCTGGGCGTTTGTTTATTTTTATACAGAATTTTGGAATTCAGATGCCAGGGAAAATCAGAGCATCTTACTGAGAACAAGAAGGGAATCGGGTTCAGAGAGGCTTCAATCGCCAAAATCTATAAAGCCTCTTGATAAGTTTTAATGAGGAGGTCTCTACATTTTCAGAGCTACTTGCTGCGTGGATGCCTAAAATGTTTCATTACAGATTCCCAAGAAGTTTACCCTCCTCTTGATATTTGTAATTGAGAATCTGGACCTACAATTCCGTTTGTTTCTTATGAACATCTTTGGCCATAATTCAGTTCCCCAGGAATCAATGGGCATTTTGCTACTAAATCCTTCATTTCAGGTTGCCTAAAAGTACAGAACTTTCTAGTGGTCGTGGTGGTAGCAATTGGGATATTGAGTTTACAATATTCCACATTTTTACAATGTCTTGTTAAGGGGACCATAGGAATTTGGATTACAGTTCCCAGGTACCACATGTGAGTCTTCCTATTGATATCCAAACAATTGTAAATCTATGTTCATCAAGAAATATTCAACGAATAACTGAGAATGAAGCAGGATTCTGCATTATAGGAGTCTTCATATACAGGAGCCTACATGGCTTCTTGCTACAGAAAAATAAGGAATCTGGGTTACATGAGTCCTCACATCCCCAAAACTACAGGAGTCTTACTATGGGATAAAAATGTATTCAGGGATTTGACGCACGAATCTGGGGAATGGGAGTCCTCATATACAGGAAAATTCACAGCCTCTTGCTAAGGACGAAAAAGGATTCTGGGATAACATATGCTCACTCCTAAATATCTACAGGGCGTCTTGCTAAGGGCTAAACAAGAATCAGGTTTTCGTAGCAGGAAACTGGGTATTGGGAGTCCTTATACACAGGAAACTACAGTCTCTTCCAAAGGAAGAATAAGGAATCTCGTTTTCCCATGTCCTCAATGCCAAAAATCTAATGGGCATCTTGATAAGGGCTAAACAGGTATCAGGATTTCGAAGCAGGAATCTGGGGAACGAGAGACCTCATATGCAGGAAACTACAGGGGCTCTTTCTAAGGAAGAATAAAGAATTGGGTTTCCACGAGTCCTCAATTCCAAAAATGTACAGGACGTCTTGCTAAGTTCTACAAACTCTGAGCTTCGACGTCCCCACTTTTTTCTGAGCTGTTTCCTATTTGAATATTATGAATCAGTCATTCCAGAAGACCAGCAAGATTCAGGTCCTCTCGGTAGTTTAAAGGGTAATATGGCACTACAATTCCATATAGATTCTGGATTCTCTAACGCGAAATTCCAGGACACAAGTAATAATCTGCGGTTCTTTTGAATGTGAGCCCTTAGTTCAGGGTTAAGTCGTACGCCAGAAACATCTGGTAGTTCAGCTATTTGGAATTAGGGTCTTGGGTTTAGATGATGCCACCAATTTTCGAAGGTATTTTTGGGAGGGCACCAGGTTCTGGGCTTCCAAGTCTACAGGAATATTCTGGAGTCTTTCCATTGGGAGCCAAGAGTCTGAACCTCCAGGGCACCGGGAAACATTTGGTCGCTTTGCTGGGAACGAAGCAGGAATCTGGGACACTATGTCTCCAGAAAGCTTCTACTCATGTTACCAGTGTGGAACAAGGAAAATCAGTTTCCATGTGACCAGCAAACTTCTGGGCAGTTGCTAATTTTTCCCTGGGTTCAGGTAGTTCTCAAACCGAGAAGTCTACAGCATATTTCTAAATGCAAATCAGGAATTTGGGAGTCCTGTTCCTCACATTTTTCAGAGCTAATTCCTATATCCATACCACAAATCTGACATTTCCGATCCCCAGGACCTGCACCTCCTCTTGTTAGTTGTAACAGAGAAGCTGTCCATCTACTCTGCTTGCTTTGCAGGAGCCTGGAAGGCCTGATTCCACAATCCAAGGAATAATCTCCCCATTTTATAATGTAATTTCTGGCTTCATGTTTCCTCCTAATCCGAAAATACTGCTGGAATTTCAGATGATATTGAACTGGCTTAGGAGTCCTACATATTTCAGACATATTCTTAAAGGGGATTCAGCAAACTTGGATTCCAGGGCCCTGGTCGCCATTTGGGCATATGAGTATTGGTATTTAAGAGTTTGTACTTCCACGTTGCCAAGTAACGTCCGGAAGTCTCATTGAGAACAAAAGAGTCTGGGTTATGGGAGTCACCAATCCCAGAATTCTACAGAGCCACATTATAAGGGATAATATGGAATCTGGAATTATAAATCCCCACATTTTTTAGGGCTACTGGTCTCTTGGATATGACAATTTGTCATTATATATTCACATCAACCCTCTGATCATCTTGTTAGTGATAACCAATACTGTGTACCTACAAGTCCTTTGGTTACCACGGGCAACAAAGGGCAGATACTAGGGTCCAAAGAATCTTCTCGCCACGTTTGTGTGTAACACTCATCTTAAGATGCACCTCGCAATGCTAAAACTTCCGTTTGTCCGTCTATTCAGATAGGGGACAGGTGTTTTGAGGTTGCCAAATATTTATTACATACTTTTAAGGGTCATTAGGAATCATGAAATCCAAGTCCCTAGGAAACATAGGAGAATCTCTCTATTTGTATACACAGTTTGGGTACCAACATCACAAAGAAAAATCAGGGCATCTTGCTGAGAACGAAAAGGAAATCTGGTTCTAGGAGTTCTCATTAACCGGAATATCCAGGGCCTCAATCTGGTCTTCTGGATCCCTAAATTTTTCAGAGCTACTTGCTCCGTGAATACGCTAAATCTGTCATTACAGATCCACAGGAACTTTCTGGTACTCTTATTAGTTGTAATCAAGGATCTGGCCCTACAAATACTTTTATGTCTCAGGAACATCTAGGACCATAATCATGTTCCCCAGAATCAAAAGGCATATTGGTACAAAATCCCTCGATTCAGGTGACCTCAAACTACAGAAAATACATGTGGGCGTGCAGGTTGGAATTGGGATGTTGGGTTTTGAAGACTCCACATTTTGGGTAGGTCTTGTGAAGGGGAGCCATGAATCTTGGATTCCAGTTCCCAAAGAACATTGATGGGAGTCTTTTTATTGATATTCAAACAACTGGAATTCTCTGTCACCAGGAACTGTCTCGGCATCCTTCAGAGTGAAGGAGGAAGCTGGGTAATGGGAGTCATAATAAACAGGAAACTACACGTCATATTGATAAGGAAGTATAAGGAACCTTGGTTATATGAGTCCTCAATCCCAAAAAATACAGGCCGTCCTCCTAAGAGGTAACCACGAATCAGGTTTTTGAAATCGGAATCTGGGTAATGGGTGTCCTCACATACAGGAAATTTCGCTACCTATTGCTAAGTAAGAATGAGGAATATGCGTTACTCGTGTCTTCAATCCC